>NC_061510.1:255006-379315 GCF_022539505.1 Lolium rigidum | reverse complement strand
GATCGAGACGACGCGCCGCGACAATGGCGTATGGAAGCCGACTTTCTAGATCTAGATCTAGATTGAGCGGTCAATGCGGGATAGTAGATCTAGATCTACATAGGGGGATGTGGGAGATGCATGTAGGAAGGGAAGATTTGCTCAAAAATTTTGATTTTGTTTGGTCAAATTGGTGAAATTGGGGATAGAAATGGGCAAAAATGAGCTGGGTTGGGAGAAGGCTCGGGTTTGTGTGGAGAAGTGGAGTGTAGTGAGTGTGTGAGTGAGTGGGCTGGTTGGTGGCTGAAATAACTGCCGAGGTTATTGCCGGCGCACACTGGACCATGGTGCGCCAGGCAACATATACCCCTTTCGGCTATATCACAACCGGGCCAGGCCCAAGAGTCATTGCCGGCGCACCGGCCCAGGGGTGCGCCGGCAATAGCAAATATTCCACCGGCGCACCACTGGGCCGGTGCGCCGGCAATGATTCTTGGGCCTGGCCCGAATCGGCCGGGGCCATGCCAGGAAATAGCGCCGGCGAGCCTTTCCCCGAGGTGCGCCGGCAGTACCCCCTCATCGCCGGCGCGGCTGAAATGTGGTGCGCCGGCAATGATTTCCACCGGCGCATGCACTAGGTGGTGCGCCGGCACCACTTGCCTCCACCTATAGGCTTTTCCCTAGTAGTGTATTATATTGTGATTTGCTTCATCATGTCTTTACTCTTTCTTGTTTAGTACAAGTTTTACCTTGAATGAATATAGTTTTGAAAGTCATCAATGATTAATATGATTGAGTATGCAAGTTTACCATAAGTTTTAATATGAGAGCGCTGCTCAATAGATAAGTATAATTTGTTAAATGTTCTCTGACCAAGAACAAAGTTTGCCATCACCAATTATGATTTCTTATGCACCTTTATTTGTGATTACCTTATACTTGTTTCAAGTCGAGTTATATGAGGAAGTTGTTTACTATAATATCCTGTGTGGATGAATATGATGCTTCTTGTCCGTATTTTATTTATCGACTCTTCACTCCATAAACATGTGGTCCTGTTTACTGAGTTCAGTTTCGCTTGGGGACAAGCGAAGTCTAAGCTTGGGGGAGTTGATACGTCCAATTTGCATCACTATTTTATATCATAATTTGCTGTTATTCATTGATATATTTCATATTGGGACACAATACTTATGTTATTTCATCTATTTTGCATGTTTCATGATTATTTGGAGATCGAGCACCGGAGCCGAGATTACTGCTGGAAAAAGCACCGTCGGGATGCAATATTTCGGAAGATCAAGCTGTGGAAGGAAGTTTTACCAAAAATCCTATTTTTCCGGATGACGGAGGAAGCCGGAAGGGGGAGCCAGCTGGACCCGGGGTGGGCCCACACCATAGGGTGGCGCGGCCCATGGCCCGGCCGCGCCACCATGTGGTGTGGGGCCCCCTCGGCCTCTTTCGCCTCCTTTTCTTCGCGAAACCCTTCGTCCCGAAGACCTAAGCCACGAGAGGAATCCTCACGAAGGGTTACAGCCGCCTCTGCGGGGCGGAGAACACCGAGAGAGAAAAGAGCTCTCCGGCGGGCAGGAATCCGCCGGGGAAATTCCCTCCCGGAGGGGGAAATCGACGCCATCGTCACCGCCATCAAGCTGGACATCATCTCCATCACCATCATCATTATCTCCACCATCATCACCACCATCTCCACCGCTGGACATCGTCACCGCTGTAGCAATTTGGGTTTGATCTTGATTGTTTGATAGGGGAAACTCTCCCGGTACTGATTTATACTTGTTATTGATGCTATTGAGTGAAACCATTGAACCAAGGTCTATGTTCAGATTGTTATTCATCATCATATCACCTCTGATCATGTTCCAAATGATGTCTCGTGAGTAGTTCGTTTAGTTCTTGAGGACATGGGTGAAGTCTAATTGTTAGTAGTGAACTATGGTTGAGTAATATTCAATGTTATGATATTTAAGTTGTGGTGTTATTCTTCTAGTGGTGTCGTGTGAACGTCGACTACACGACACTTCACCATTTATGGGCCTAGGGGAATGCATCTTGTACTCGTTTGCCAATTGCGGGGTTGCCGGAGTGACGAAACCTAAACCCCCGTTGGTATATCGATGCGGGGAGGGATCGCGAGGATCTCGAGTTTAAGGTCTGTGGTTAGATTTATCTTAATTACTTTCTTGTAGTTGCGGATGCTTGCAAGGGGTATAATCACAAGTATGTATTAGTCCTAGGAAGGGCGGTACATTAGCACAGGTTCACCCACACAACACTTATCAAAACAATGAAGATTAATAAGCTGTATGTAGCGAAAGCACTAGACTAAAATCCCGTGTGTCCTCGAGAACGTTTGGTCATTATAAGTAAACAAACCGGCTTGTCCTTTGTGCTAAAAAGGATTGGGCCACTCGCTGCAATTATTTCTCTCGCATTTTACTTACTCGTACTTAATTCATCTGTTACATCAAAACCCCCCGAATACTTGTCTGTGAGCATTTACAGTGAATCCTTCATCAAAACTGCCTGTCAACACCTTCTGCTCCTCGTTGGGATCGACATTCTTACTTATCGAAGATACTACGATACACCCCCTATACTTGTGGGTCATCACTTCTCCACATTTCGTCTCTACTTTTACTCTTCCACCTCTTCTTCTTCTTCTTCTTCTTCTTCTTCTTCTTCTTCTTCTTCTTCTTCTTCTCTTTAGGAGGGAGAGACTTGAAAGGGAGCTTCTCCACATAGCCCGTTTTATTGTCAGAAACAATATAAGAAACTTTGGAGGATTCCTCCTTTTCATTAATAAGAGCAAAACACATATTAGTCCTCTCATATTTTGCTAAAGTTTCATCTTTTACAATATTTTGTATGTAAGTATTTGCATGGCAATTATCAACACAATAAAGATGACATCCATGTAGGATGCTATTCATATCAAGAGCACTCATATCTAGCAAAGAAGTTTTCCTTGGTAACTCTTCACACCCCAAAATAATGTAAGTTCATCATGCTGATTAGGGGTGATCATGTCATCACAATACAAACTTGGAGTACTCATTCGATTCGAAAGGCTATTATCATGGCCTGAGTATTGAAAATTGAAATGACATACTTCATAGCAAATATCACAAACAAAAGGTAGAGGGAACAAACTTTTTTACCAAGATCATCTAAAGCCCTGTCCCACATTCTAGTTTTTTCATTCCTGTGATGGATGCAATATTCTTCTTCGATTTGATTCTTTTCACAAGGTCTAAGTGCTCCACAAAAATTAACATGCTTATAAGAAATAGTACTTTCAGTGGTTTGAGCATCTGTATTGCAATCATTAACAACAGTTTCATTTTTTATGCAAGTGTCTTTATAAGGTTCATGATACATGTCCCAATTTACTTTAGGAAGATTAATATGGGAAGCAAAGGCTTTATAGCAATCAACAATAATTTTAGAATCAAGACCATATTTAGCACTAAGCTCTTGAAAATCAGCAGTTTCAGCGAAAGACTTAATGCAATCATACTCATAGTTTATACCTGATTCTTTACCTTTGTCGTTACCCCAATCTTCGGTATTGCTTTGAATTGCTTCAAGAAGATCCCACTTATCTTCAATCTCATTACTTGTGAAAGATCCCTCCAAACAAGCATCTAGTCCTTGTATTGTGCTGAAAGCCTTGCATAAAAATTATTAATAACAATATTAGTGGGGAGCTCATGAGTAGGACACTTGAGCATTAGTGACTTCAATATCCCCCACGCTTGGGCAATACCTTCTCCGTCATGAGGATGAAAATTATAAATATAATTCCTATCTATATGCACTTCATGAGGAGGATAAAATTTAAAGTAAAAGAGAGATTCAAGCTCCTTCCACTCGAGATGATGAGGATCAACTAGTAGCTGATACCACTCCTTTGTTTTGTCCTTACGTGACAATGGAAATAATTTCTTCATGGTATTCTCTTGATAAACCTCCAACTTTAAACAACTCACAAAGTTCTTTAAATTTCACAAGTGATCACTTGGATGGACTGTTTCATCCCCTGCATAACGTTCATCCATGATCTTTTCAACAATTTTCATAGGTATTTTAAAAGGAATATTTTCAGTAGGTTGATTTAAAATATAACAAGCATCATTAGAATTACCACATATGGGAGATAAAATATCATTAGAGCAAATTTTCTCCTCTAAAGTTGGGAGTCTAAAAAGATCATAAAAACTAGCTTCCCCAAGGTTAGACTTTTCCATAGTATTAGCAACAATATTGTTCAAATCATTCATACCAATAACATTACTATTAGCATGCAAGTAAAGTTCCACAGGTTTTTTAATTTTCTCTTCAAACACCTTGATGACCCACAAGTATAGGGGATCGCAAAAGTCTTCGAGGGAAGTAAAACCCAAATTTATTGATTCGACACAAGGGGAGCCAAAGAATGCTTATAAGCCTTGACAGCGGAGTTGTCAATTCAGCTGCACCTGGAAAGCACTAGCAACAGGGTGATGTGAAAATAGTGGTAATATGATGCGGCGCCAGAAAATAGTTGGTACTAATTTGATGGCGTGTTGATAGGGAAATGTGATGCAACAGTAATATGAGAGCAATAGTAACACAGGAGTAGCAGTAACACAGAGGCAATGACACTGGAAAATATCCCAGCGCGCAGTTGATTGAAAAGCAATGATGATGAAATAAAGGACCGGGGTTCGTGGCTACCTGCACTAGCACTAGTAGGAAAACTCTTATAGGCGAAGCTTAGTTCTGTGGCGCACCACCAAAAATGCGCCACAGAAGAGTCGATGGCGATGACTCCGGGGGCACTTCCCCGTCCCGGCAGGGTGCCAGAACAGAGACTTATGTCCCCCAAAACTTGGTTTCGGCGATGACGGCGGCTACGGAACTTTTCGTGGATGGAGGGTGATTCGTAGCGGAGTTTTTAAGTCAGAGGGGTCTTATAGGCGAAGAGGCGACACCAAGGGGCGCACGAGGCCACCATACCACCCCTAGGCGCGGGCCAGGGATGGCCGCGCCTGGGCCTTGTATGGGCGGCCTGTAGCCCCCCCTCCGACTCTCCTTCTGGCTCCAGGGGTCTTCTGGTATATTAGATTTTCTGTGATTTTTCCAGAATTTTTCGAGCACTTTCATTTTTGGACATTTTCTGCAATAAACAGACATAATAAATAGGAACTGGCACTGTGGCACTTGTTAATAGGTTAGTCCAATAAATGTCATAAAATAATGCAAAGTGCACATAAAACACAGAGGAATTGGTGTAGAACAAGCATGGAACATCAAAAATTATAGATACGTTTGCAACGTATCAACATCCCTAAGCTAATTAACTCCTGCTCGTCCTCGACTAGCTAAGTGATAACAAACAAATAATTTTTGAAGTGACATGCAACTTCAAAGTTTAAAGCATGACTAGATAAAAATAATTTAAGGACAAGTAATAACAGATTCATGATTCAATCAATAATAATTTTGGGACCATGCACATAAAACTAAGAATGACAACTATGCTCTCTTAATGGTGCATGAACTTAGAAGATGAAGACTCAACATAAAAGTAAAAGAAAGGCCCTTCTCAGAGGGAAGCAGGAATTACTAATGTGCTAGAGCTTTTTATTTTGAAAGGATGGAAACAATTGTGTCAGCTGTAATAACAATTCATATGGGTTATGTATAAAAATTCCTATAAGTTGCAAGCCTCATGCATCGAGTACTAATAGTGCCCGCACCTTGTCCTAATTAGCTCGGATTTCCATGGATTATCATCGCATTACATATGTTTCAACCAAGTGTCACAAAGGGGTAACTCTATGCCACCTGTACAAAGGTCCAAGGAGATATATCGCATTTGATTTCTTGATTTTGATAGATCTCAACTTAAGGATATCGATACAGGTACAACATAGAAAAGAGATAATGGACTCCTCTTTTTAATGCTTTAAGCATTCAACAATAATAATATTCTCATAAGAGATTTTGAGGATTTGAGTGTCCATGCTGAAACTTCCACCATGATACATGGCTTTGGTTGGTGACCCAATGTTCTTCTCTAGCAATATGCATACTCAAACCATTTCAGCTCATGGCAAATCTCCCTTACTTCAGACAAGACGAACATGCATAGAAACTCACATGATATTCAACAAAGGTGTGACAGGTTGATGGCATCCCCAGTAAGTCAATGGTTACCGCTCAACAAGAAACTTATAAGAACTAAGATACATAAGTGACATATTCCTTACCACAATAGTTTTTTAGGCTACTTTCCCATGAGCTATATATTGCAAAAACAAGGAACATTTTGTTTTAAAGGTAGCACACAAGAATTTTACTTTGGAGTGGCTATAAAATACCACATATAGGTAGGTATAGTGGACACGATTGGCATTTTGGTTTTTGGGAGTTGGATGCACGAGTATAGCTCATACTCAGTACAAATGAAGGCTAGCAAAAGAAAGGGGCGACCGACTAAGAGAGCAATAATGACCATAATCATGCATAGAGACAAAACTTATTAATCAAAACATATGATGATATTAAAAGTCAAAAACTAAATGATCATCAAGTCAACTCAATTGAAACATCAAAGGAGATCTTTCATTTGCATCACTATTAATATGAGACCTCTTACTCGTATCCAACACCAATTAACTTATTTGAAACAACTCTCGTAGATAATATTTAGTAGATATCAGAGAAATAAATTCACTTGCATATAGAAAACCAACAAGCTCTGAACATAATATGAATGGAAAACTAGAGCTTAAACGCAGTACTCGCAAAAATAGAACGCTCGTTGAACAATATGAGTGAAAACTAGAGCGTTCATGCAATTAAAATGGAGCGTGTCTCTCTCCAGAACAATTATGATGGGGCCCAACCACTTGTTACAGTAAACAAAACAAAACAACAGAAAACAAAAATAAAGACGCTCCAAGAAAAGAACATAATGCATGAAGCAATAAAAATATAGCGCATTGAAAAATGACCTGATGCTTTTTACTAATGAAGAGGGGGATGCCTGAGCTTTGACGCTTGTTCTTCTTGGATATTTCTTGGGGGGTCCATGTTACATCCACAAGCTTGAGTTCTTGTCCATGCTTCATGTTATTGCATCATTCTTCTCTCCCTACACTTGAAAACTCCTTTCACACAAAACTCAGCATAATTAATTAGCAACATTAGTGCAGATAAAAATATATCAAACCAGAAAGGCTTCACTAATGGCACATATAAATACTCATTTTAACATATGCTACTGTAGCTACTTCTTCCCAAAGCTCTTTTTCACAAAAGAACTAAAAAAGACGAAGCATAAGACGCAAATGCAAAACATGGCAGAAATCTATCAAAACAGACCAGGAGGCAGAGATCGAAATCAAAGAAATAGTTATGTTGCCCAAATAGAAAAATTATAAACTAAATAAAGTTAGCTAACATACTGGGGCATAAGCAAAAAAAATTGCAGCTCAAAATAACGTTCTGGGGATTTTTAAGAATTTTTTTCGTGACCAGCACAAAATCTGTTTCAGAATTACAAATAACCCAAACACTACTTTCTTACCATTAGAGGCTACTCTTGGCACAAAAACGAAATAAAAATGATAAGGAGAGGTCATTACAGTAGCAATGACTTTCTAGACTCAACAAAACAGTAAAATAACAGAAATAAAAACATAATGGGTTGTCTCCCAAAAAGCTCTTTCTTTATAGCCATTAAGATAGGCTCAGTAATTTGAGAAGATGCTCACATATGTAATATGAATTGAAGAAAAAGAGAGCATCAAGAAGCAAATATGAAACATATTTAAGTCTTACCCACTTCCTGTGCATGGGAATCTTTTACACAAATAAATTTAGAAAGAACAAAGTGACAAGCATGTGAAGGTAAAACAAGAGTAACTTTAAAACTTTCATCATGTAGAGAGGTGTTTTAGTACCATGTAAACTCCTACAACCATATTTTCCTCTCTCATAATAATTTTCAGTAGCATCATGAATAAACTCAACAATATAAATATCACATAAAGCATGCTTTTCATGATCTTCAAACACATAATTTTTATCAAGCTCAAAAATAGTAGGATTAAAACAATCAAACCCAATTTTAGCAATTTTATAACAAGATGATTGCTCATTCTCAAGAGGTATGGGACTACTAGTAGCAATCCTATTTTCAGTAGCATTATAATTTATAGTATCAAGTAACATAGGACCATCATCTAGAGCTTTATCATAAACACTCTCCAAGCAAAATTCTTTAGTTTCATGCATTTCGAAATTAGGCACAAATAAAGGATTATCATGAGATTTATCAAAATAGCATGGATTATCATAAATAACAGTAGCATACTTATTCTCACAAGTTTTACTCAAAGGAAATATTTCAAGAGAATCCTCATGAACATAACATTCGTCCTTCTTTGGTGAGCATGGAGGGCAATCAAATAATGTAAGAGATAAAGAGTTACTCTCATTAGAAGGTAGGCATGGGTAGCTAATCCATTCTTCCTCCTTTTGTGATGGGTTCGTTGCATAGAAAACAAAAAAATTCTACCGTGAACAAGAACAAAACCAAGATCCAATCTAGGAAAATCCAAGATCTAATCTATGAAGATCGAAGCAACGAGATGTATGTGAGACTAACCCTCGAAGATTTCCAAAACCTACGAGATTAGATCTCGTTCTTGATGTAGTCGATCATCATGTGCTGCAATCCGGCAGCACTTCCGTACTCGGTCGTGCATACGGTGTCGATGAAGCTCTTCCTCTCCCCGCTCCAGCGGGCAGCGGAGGTGTAGTAGATCCCCTCGGAATCCCAGCAGCACGACGGCGTGGTGATGGTGGTGGAGGAGAAAAGCTGCAGGGCTTCGCCAAGCCGGAGCAGTTTATCGGTGGAGGGAGAGGGGCGGCCAGAGGTGCAAGGCTGGAAGGAGGGCTGCGCCCCCTGCCCCTCCCCTCTTTATATAGGGGGGAGGGCGTCCAGGGTTTTCCTTGGCCCCTCCTCCAAGCACAAGGCCGGCGGCCCAAAAGGGGGAAGGGGGAAAACTTCCCCCCAAAGTTGATCCCCCCTTAGGGTTTTGGGGAAACCCTAAGGGGTTGGCTGGCTGGGCCTTGGGGGCATGTGCCCCTGGCCCATTAGGCTAGGGAGAATCCCCTCGGCCCATGCTAGGCCTCCTAGGGTCGTGAGCCCACTGGTGGGACCCCCGGAACTTTTCCGAAACCTAGAAATCAACTTCCCTTATATGAATCTTATTCTCCGGACTATTCCGGACCTCCTCGTGATGTCCTGGATCCCATCCGAGACTCCGAACAAACTTCGGTCTCCATCTCATATTCTGAATCTAGTTATGCGACATCGAACCTTAAGCGCGTCACCCTACGGTTCGTGAACTATGCAGACATGGTCGAGACTCCTCTCCAACCAATAACCAATAGAGGGATCTAGAGATCCATAATGGCTCCCACATATTCAACGATAACTTAGTGATCGATTGAACCATTTACATACGATACCGATTCCCTTTGTCACGCGATACTTTACTTGTCCGAGGTTCGATCATCGGTATCTCCATACCTTGTTCAACCTCGTTACCGACAAGTACTCTTTACTCATTACCGTGGTATGTCATCTCTTGTGATCCAATCACATGCTTGCAAGCTAATCAGACGACATTCCACCAAGAGGGCCCAGAGTATATCTATCCATCATCGGGATGGACAAATCCCACTGTTGATCCATATGCCTCAACTCACACTTTCCGAATACTTAATCCCATATTTATAACCACCCATTTACGCAATGGCGTTTGATGTAATCAAAGTACCCTTCCGGTGTAAGTGATTTACATGATCTCATGGTCTAAGGACTAGGTAACTATGTATCGAAAGCTTATAGCAAGTTGAACTTAATGACTTGATCTCATGCTACGCTTATGTGGGTGTATGTACATTATATCATTCACCCAATGACATAACCTTGTTATTAACAACATCCAATGTTCATGATCACGAAACCATGATCATATATTAATCAACAAGCTAGTTATACAAGAGGCTTACTAGGGACTCCTTGTTGTTTACATAACACACATGTATCAATGTTTCGGTTAATACAATTATAGCATGGGATGTAAACAATTATCATGAACACAAAAATATAACAATAACTAATTTATTATTTCCTCTTGGGCATATCTCCAACATTTTGTTCATCACTCTCCTCATCTTTTCATCTAATGAGCTTTCAGGTTCAGCAACTTCTTCTTCCACGGTTTCCTGCAAATTATGGATACATTCTTGTGCATAATTGAGTCTCTCTTTATAATCAATTATATAACAATTATTGCTGAATTTTGTGCAATAATCAAGGATAGAAGAGACATAATCTTTAAGGTCATGACAAGAAACACAAGTTTCTTTGAATCCAAGATGAATATAGTTATTCCAATGATAGTTCGAAATTAAAACTTCTTCACTAAAGCCACATTGGAATTTAAGATGTTTAGTATCATGTTTAGAGCAACAATTTATATCATGGCGTTTAAGCAAAATTTTAGCAATTGTACCCAACTTTTTCAACACGCCACTCATTACTTTTCCCTTATATGATTCTCTATACTTCATAAATAATTCTATAAGTTCCATAGAGTATAAAGCAGGTCCTTCCATAACAATAGTTTTTAGTTTTTCGATTTTTCAATTTTTTATGAATTTTCAGATATATAGGAAAGATAAAACAAGACAAAAATAAACAAAACAAAACAAAATGAAATAAAAACAACGAGAGAGGTGGAGTGTACTCCCCAGGTGAACTTATAAGTAGAGCTATGCTCCTCGGCAACAGCGCTAGAAAATAGTCTTGATGACCCAAAAGTATAGGGGATCGCAACAGTCTTCGAGGGAAGTAAAACCAAAATTTAATGATTCGACACAAGGGGAGCCAAAGAATACTTATAAGACTTGACAGCGGAGTTGTCAATTCAGCTACACACGGAAAACACTAGCAACAGGGTGATGTGAAAACAGTGGTAATATGATGCGGCGCCAGAAAATAGTTGGTACTACTTTGATGGCGTGTTGACAGGGAAATGTGATGCAGCAGTAATATGAGAGCAATAGTAACACAACAGTAGCAGTAACACAGAGGCAATGTGATGGCGTGTAACTCACACGTTCGTTGGGAACCCCAAGAGGAAGGTATGATGCGCACAACAACAAGTTTTCCCTCAGAAAGAAACCAAGGTTTATCGAACCAGGAGGAGCCAAGAAGCACGTTGAAGGTTGATGGCGGCGGGATGTAGTGCGGCGCAACACCGGGGATTCCGGCGCCAACGTGGAACCCGCACAACACAACCAAAGTACTTTGCCCCAACGAAACGAGTGAGGTTGTCAATCTCACCGGCTTGCTGTAACAAAGGATTAACCGTATTGTGTGGAAGATGATTGTTTGCGAGAAAACGGTAAAGAACAATTGCGATAGATTGTATGCGATGTAAAGAATAGGACCGGGGTCCACAGTTCACTAGAGGTGTCTCTCCCATAAGATAAAAGCATGTTGGGTGAACAAATTACGGTCGGGCAATTGACAAATAGAGAGGGCATAACAATGCACATACATGTCATGATAAATATAGTGAGATTTAATTGGGCATTACGACAAAGTACATAGACCGCCATCCAGCATGCATCTATGCCTAAAAAGTCCACCTTCAGGTTATCATCCGAACCCCTTCTAGTATTAAGTTGCAAAGCAACAGACAATTGCATTAAGTATGGTGCGTAATGTAATCAACAACTACATCCTTAGACATAGCATCAATGTTTTATCCCTAGTGGCAACGAGCACATCCACAACCTTAGAACTTTCTCGTCACTTGTCCCGGATATCAATGGAGGCATGAACCCACTATCGAGCATAAATACTCCCTCTTGGAGTTAAGAGCAAAAACTTGGCCAGAGCCTCTACTAATAACGGAGAGCATGCAAGATCATAAACAACACATAGGTAATAACTTGATAATTAACATAACATAGTATTCTCTATCCATCGGATCCCGACAAACACAACATATAGTATTACGAGATAGATGATCTTGATCATGTTAGGCAGCTCACAAGATCCAACAATGAAGCACAATGAGGAGAAGACAACCATCTAGCTACTTGCTATGGACCCATAGTCCAGGGGTGAACTACTCACTCATCACTCCGGAGGCGACCATGGCGGTGAAGAGTCCTCCGGGAGATGAATCCCCTCTCCGGCAGGGTGCCGGAGGAGATCTCCAGAATCCCCGAGATGGGATTGGCGGCGGCGGCGTCTCCGGAAGGTTTTCCGTATCGTGGCTCTCGGTGCTGGGGGTTTCGCGACGGAGGCTTTAAGTAGGCGGAAGGGCAACGCGGGGGCCACACGAGGGCCCCACACCCTAGGTCGGCGCGGCCAGGGGCACGGGCCGCGCCGCCCTAGTGTGGCGGCGCCTCGTGGCCCCACTTCGACTCCTCTTCGGTCTTCTGGAAGCTTCGTGGCAAAATAGGACCCTAGGCGTTGATTTCGTCCAATTCCGAGAATATTTCGTTACTAGGATTTCTGAAACCAAAAACAGCAGAAAACAACAACTGGTTCTTCGGCATCTTGTTAATAGGTTAGTTCCAGAAAATGCACGAATATGACATAAAGTGTGCATAAAACATGTAGATATCATCAATAATGTGGCATGGAACATAAGAAATTATCGATACTTCGGAGACGTATCAGCATCCCCAAGCTTAGTTACGCTCGTCCCGAGCAGGTAAAACGATAACAAAGATAATTTCTGAAGTGACATGCCATCATAACCTTGATCATACTATTTGTAAACATATGTAATGAATGCAGCGATCAAAACAATGGTAATGACATGAGTAAACAAGTGAATCATAAGGCAAAGACTTTTCATGAATAGTACTTCAAGACAAGCATCAATAAGTCTTGCATAAGAGTTAACTCATAAAGCAATAAATCAAAGTAAAGGTATTGAAGCAACACAAAGGAAGATTAAGTTTCAGTGGTTGCTTTCAACTTGTAACATGTATATCTCATGGATAATTGTCAACATAGAGTAATATAACAAGTGCAATATGCAAGTATGTAGGAATCAATGCACGAGTTCACACAAGTGTTTGCTTCTTGAGGTGGAGAGAGATAGGTGAACTGACTCAACATAAAAGTAAAAGGAATGGTCCTTCAAAGAGGAAAGCATCGATTGCTATATTTGTGCTAGAGCTTTTATTTTGAAAACATGAAACAATTTTGTCAACGGTAGTAATAAAGCATATGAGTTATGTAAATTATATCTTACAAGTTGCAAGCCTCATGCATAGTATACTAATAGTGCCCGCACCTTGTCCTAATTAGCTTGGACTACCGGATCATCGCAATACACATGTTTTAACCAAGTGTCACAATGGGGTACCTCCATGCCGCTTGTACAAAGGTCTAAGGAGAAAGCTCGCATTTTGGATTTCTCGCTTTTGATTATTCTCAACTTATACATCCATACCGGGACAACATGGACAACAGATAATGGACTCCTCTTTAATGCATAAGCATGTGGCAACAATTATTATTCTCATATGAGATTGAGGATATATGTCCAAAACTGAAACTTCCACCATGAATCATGGCTTTAGTTAGCGGCCCAATGCTCTTCTCTAACAATATGCATGCTCCAACCATTAAGGTGGTAGATCTCTCTTACTTCAGACAAGACGGACATGCATAGCAACTCACATGATATTCAACAAAGAATAGTTGATGGCGTCCCCAGAAACATGGTTATCGCACAACAAGCAACTTAATAAGAGATAAAGTGCATAAGTACATATTCGATACCACAATAGTTTTTAAGCTATTTTGTATTGCAAAGGTGAATAATGGAATTTTAAAGGTAGCACTCAAGCAATTTACTTTGGAATGGCGGAGAAATACCATGTAGTAGGTAGGTATGGTGGACACAAATGGCATAGTGGTTGGCTCAAGGATTTTGGATGCATGAGAAGTATTCCCTCTCGATACAAGGTTTAGGCTAGCAAGGTTATTTGAAACAAACACAAGGATGAACGGTGCAGCAAAACTCACATAAAAGACATATTGTAAACATTATAAGACTCTACACCGTCTTCCTTGTTGTTCAAAACTCAATACTAGATATTATCTAGACTCTAGAGAAACCAAATATGCAAACCAAATTAGCAAGCTCTAAGTGTTTCTTCATTAATGGGTGCAAAGTATATGATGCAAGAGCTTAAACATGAGCACAACAATTGCCAAGTATCAAATTATCCAAGACATTTTAGAATTACTACATGTAGTATTTTCCAATTCCAACCATATAACAATTTAACGAAGAAGAAACTTCGCCATGAATACTATGAGTAGAGCCTAAGGACATACTTGTCCATATGCTACAGTGGAGCGTGTCTCTCTCCCATACAGTGAATGCTAGGATCCATTTTATTCAAACAAAAACAAAAACAAAAACAAACCGACGCTCCAAGCAAAGTGCATAAGATGTGGCCGAATAAAAATATAGTTTCAGGGGAGGAACCTGATAATGTTGTCGATGAAGAAGGGGATGCCTTGGGCATCCCCAAGCTTAGACGCTTGAGTCTTCTTAGAATATGCGGGGTGAACCACCGGGGCATCCCCAAGCTTAGAGCTTTCACTCTCCTTGATCATATTATATCATACTCCTCTCTTGATCCTTGAAAACTTCCTCCACACCAAACTCGAAACAACTCATTAGAGGGTTAGTGCACAATAAAAATTCACATGTTCAGAGGTGACACAATCATTCTTAACACTTCTGGACATTGCATAAAGCTACTGGACATTAATGGATCAAAGAAATTCATCCAACATAGCAAAAGAGGCAATGCGAAACAAAAGGCAGAATCTGTCAAAACAGAGCAGTCCGTAAAGATGGATTTTATTAGGCCACCAGACTTGCTCAAATGAAAATTCCCAAATTGAATGAAAGTTGCGTACATATCTGAGGATCATGCACGTAAATTGGCTTAATTTTCCGAGCTACCTACAGGGAGATAGACCCAGATTCGTGACAACAAAGAAATGCGGAACTGCGCGGTAATCCAAATCTAGTACTTACTTTACTATCAAAGACTTTACTTGGCACAACAAAACTCAAAACTAAGATAAGGAGAGGTTGCTACAGTAGTAAACAACTTCCAAGACACAAATATAAAACAAAAATACTGTATTAAAAACATGGGTTGTCTCCCATAAGCGCTTTTCTTTAACGCCTTTCGGCTAGGCGCGAAAGTGTAACTCAAGTAACATCAAGAGATGAAGCATCAACATCATAATTTGTTCTAATAATAGAATCATAAGGTAACTTCATTCTCTTTCTAGGGAAGTATTCCATACCTTTCTTGAGAGGAAATTGATATTTAATGTTACCTTCCTTCATATCAATAGTAGCACCAACGGTTCGAAGAAAAGGTCTTCCCAATATAATGGGGCAAGATGCATTGCATTCAATATCCAAGACAACAAAATCAACGGGGATAAGGTTATTGTTAACCATAATATGAACATTATCAATTCTCCCCAAAGGTTTCTTTTTAGCATTATCAGCGAGATTAACATCCAAATAACAATTTTTCAATGGTGGCAAGTCAAGCATATCATAGACTTTCTTAGGCATAACGAAATACTTGCACCAAGATCACATAAAGCATTACAATCAAAATCATTGACCCTCATTTTAATGATGGGCTCCCAACCATCCTCTAGCTTTCTAGGAATAGAAGTTTCAAGTTTTAGTTTCTCTTCTCTAGCTTTTATGAGAGCATTTGTAATATGTTTTGTGAAAGCCAAGTTTACAGCGCTAGCATTGGAACTCTTAGCAAGTTTTTGTAAGAACTTTATAACTTCAGAGATGTGGCAATCATCAAAATCTAAATCATTACAATCTAAAGCAATAGGATTATCATCCCCAAGGTTGGAAAAAATTTCAGCAGTTTTATCACAGGCAGTTTCAGCAGTTTTAGCAGTTTCAGGTAATTTTACCATTGATGGTAGGAGGTGCAGCAACATGTGAATCATTAGCATTGCTAGTGGTGGTAATAGTCCAAACTTTAGCTACATTATTCTCTTTAGCTAGTTTTTCATTTTCTTCTCTATCCCACCTAGCACGCAGTTCAGCCATTAATCTTATATTCTCATTAATTCTAACTTGGATGGCATTTGCTGTAGTAACAATTTTATTTTCAATATCCTCAGGTTTAGCAGCCATTTTATTAATTAAAGAAGATTGTGACGCATACATGTATGAGATTCGGTTTTCAGCATTTGCAAGTTTAGTTTGCAACCCAGAAATCTCCATATTCAGATTTTCAAGTTGATTTCCTATATTCTTCAACAAGGTAGATTGTTCATTCATAGTTTTAGTAAACAATTTATTTTGCTCATATTGTGATTGCATAAAACTCTTGGTGGATCTTTCAATTTCTAACATCTTTTCCTCATTAGGTGAAACATATCTACCATAAGAGTTACCATTAGCAGAATATGGCCTAGAACTTTGAGCAACCAATGAAGCTAACGGAACATTATTAGGATCAACATTAGTACTACCATTCACAAGCATAGACATAATAGCATCAATCTTATCATTCAAGGAAGAGGATTCTTCAACAAAATTTACCTTCTTACCTTGTGGAGCTCTTTCCGTGTGCCATTCAGAGTAATTAATCATCATATCATCAAGAAGCTTTGTAGCCGCCCCCAAAGTGATGGACATAAAGGTACCTCCAGCAGCTGAATCCAATAAATTCCGCGAAGAAAAATTTAGTCCTGCATAGAAGGTTTGGATGATCATCCAAGTAGTCGATCCATGGGTTGGGCAATTTTTAACCAAAGATTTCATTCTTTCCCAAGCTTGAGCAACATGTTCATTATCTAATTGTTTAAAATTCATGATGCTACTTCTCAAAGATATAATTTTAGCAGGGGGATAATATCTACCAATAAAAGCATCATTGCATTTAGTCCGAGAATCAATACTATTCTTAGGCGGAGATAGCAACCAATCTTTAGCTCTTCCTCTTAATAAGAAAGGAAACAATTTTAATTTTATAATATCACCATCTACATCTTTATACTTTTGCATTTCACACAATTCAACAAAATTATTGAGATGGGCAGCGACATCATCGGAACTAACACCGGAAAATTGCTCTCGCATAACAAGATTCGATAAAGCAGGTTTAATTTCAAAGAATTCTGCTGTAGTAGCAGGTGGAGCAATAGGTGTGCATAAGAAATCATTATTATTTGTGGTTGTGAAGTCACACAACTTAGTATTTTCAGGGGTGACCATTTTAGCAGTAGTAAATAAAGCAAACTAGATAAAATAAATGCAAGTAACTAATTTTTTTTGTGTTTTTGATATAACGAACAAGATAGCAAATAAAGTAAAGCTAGCAACTAATTTTTTTGTGTTTTGATATAATGCAGCAAACAAAGTAGTAAATAAAATAAAGCAAGACAAAAACAAAGTAAAGAGATTGGGAAGTGGAGACTCCCCTTGCAGCGTGTCTTGATCTCCCGGCAACGGCGCCGGAAAAAGAGCTTGATGGCGTGTAACTCACACGTTCGTTGGGAACCCCAAGAGGAAGGTATGATGCGCACAGCAGCAAGTTTTACCTCGAAAGAAACCAAGGTTTATCGAACCGGGAGGAGCCAAGAAGCACGTTGAAGGTTGATGGCGGCGGGATGTAGTGCGGCGCAACACCGGGGATTCGGCGCCAACGTGGAACCTGCACAACACAACCAAAGTACTTTGCCCCAACGAAACGAGTGAGGTTGTCAATCTCACCGGCTTGCTGTAACAAAGGATTAACCATATTGTGTGGAAGATGATTATTTGCGAGAAAACGAGTAAAGAACAATTGCGGTAGATTGTATGCGATGTAAAGAATAGGACCGGGGTCCACGAGTTCACTAGAGGTGTCTCTCCCATAAGATAAAAGCATGTTGGGTGAACAAATTACGGTCGGGCAATTGACAAATAGAGAGGGCATAACAATGCACATACATGTCATGATAAATATAGTGAGATTTAATTGGGCATTACGACAAAGTACATAGACCGCCATCCGAGCATGCATCTATGCCTAAAAGTCCACCTTCAGAGTTATCATCCGAACCCCTTCCGAGTATTAAGTTGCAAAGCAACGAGACAATTGCATTAAGTATGGTGCGTAATGTAATCAACAACTACATCCTTAGACATAGCATCAATGTTTTATCCCTAGTGGCAACGAGCACATCCACAACCTTAGAACTTTACGTCACTGTCCCGAGATATCAATGGAGGCATGAACCCACTATCGAGCATAAATACTCCCTCTTGGAGTTAAGAGCAAAAACTTGGCCGAGCCTCTACTAATAACGGAGAGCATGCAAGATCATCAACAACACATAGGTAATAACTTGATAATTAACATAACATAGTATTCTCTATCCATCGGATCCCGACAAACACAACATATAGTATTACGGATAGATGATCTTGATCATGTTAGGCAGCTCACAAGATCCAACAATGAAGCACAATGAGGAGAAGACAACCATCTAGCTATCGCTATGGACCCATAGTCCAGGGGTGAACTACTCACTCATCACTCCGGAGGCGACCATGGCGGTGAAGAGTCCTCCGGGAGATGAATCCCCTCTCCGGCGAGGTGCCGGAGGAGATCTCCGAGAATCCCCCGAGATGGGATTGGCGGCGGCGGCGTCTGCGGAAGGTTTTCCGTATCGTGGCTCTCGGTGCTGGGGGTTTCGCGACGGAGGCTTTAAGTAGGCGGAAGGGCAAAGCGGGGGCCACACGAGGGCCCCACACCCTAGGTCGGCGCGGCCGGGGCCTCGGGCCGCGCCGCCCTAGTGTGGCGGCGCCTCGTGGCCCCACTTCGACTCCTCTTCGGTCTTCCGGAAGCTTCGTGGCAAAATAGGACCACTGGGCGTTGATTTCGTCCAATTCGAGAATATTTCGTTACTAGGATTTCGAAACCAAAAACAGCAGAAAACGACAGATCGGCTCTTCGGCATCTTGTTAATAGGTTAGTTCCAGAAAATGCACGAATATGACATAAAGTGTGCATAAAACATGTAGATATCAACAATAATGTGGCATCAAACATAAGAAATTATCGATACGTCGGAGACGTATCACAATGACACTGGAAAATATCCCAGCGCGCAGTTGATTGAAAAGCAATGATGATGAAATAAAGGACCTGGGTTCCCGGCTATCTGCACTAGTGGTAACTCTCTAAATAACAAGTGTTGGGTGAACAAATTACAGCTGGGCAATTGACGGAATTGAATTTAGCATTAAGACAAAATATCCAGTCTATTAATATTGTAGGCATGTTTTCCATATATAGTCAGACGTGCTCGCAATGAGAAACTTGCATAACATCTTTTGTCCTACCAGCCCGTTTGCAGTGGGGCCTCGAGGGAAACTACTGGTAATTAAGGTACTCCTTTTAATAGAGTACTGGAGCAAAGCATTAACACTTGGTGAAAACATGATCCTCACATCAAAGCCACCCCCTCCGGTTATCCCAATACGAGACCACTTTGGGGCCTCGGGTTTCGGACAAAGACATGTGCATACAATTTGTAGATACAATCTAAGCAACAATTATAGAGCCTAGATCTAAGATCATGCCACTCGTGCACTAGTGACAAGCATTAAACATAACAATATTGCAGCAACAAATACTTCACAAATTTATAAGATATAATGAACATAATGATCAATCCATCGGATCCCAACAAACACAACACCGATTACATCATATGGATCTCAATCATGTAAGGCAGCTCATGAGATCATTGTATTGAAGCACATGGGAGAGAGTACCAGCTAGCTACAGACAAGAACCCATAGTCCATGCGGGAACTACTCAAAAACCATGATGGAGTCGGTGGACGCGGTGGAGTCGATGGCGATGGCTCCGGGGGCACTTTCCCGTCCCGACAGGGTGCCAGAACACAGAAACTTGGTTTCGGCGATGACGGCGGCTGGAAAAAGAGCTTGATGACTGCAGAGAGCACACCGTCGGGGAACCCCAAGAGGAACGTATGATGAGTACAGTAGCATTTTTCTCTCAGTAGGAAACCAAGGTTTAATCGACCAGTAGGAGAAAGACGTGACTTCTGAAGGTGTTGCTAGCTGACTTGTGGTCGGGCGCACTACCGGCATCAGCAACAACGTGGAACCTGCACACAACACAACCAAAATACTTTTCCCCAACTTACAATGAGGTTGTCCATCTCACCGGTTTTGCTGAACACAAAGGATTAAATGTATAGTGTGGTAAGAGATGTTTGTTTTCGGTGGAATTAAAAAGAACAATACTTGCAGTAAGTAAACAGAACAAGATGATTTTATCAGTGTAAAATAAAGGACCGGGGTCCAAAGTTAACTAGAGGTGTCTCTCCATAATGATAAATGACATGTTGGGTGAACAAATTACAGCTAGGCAATTGACAGAATAAAGACCATACATGACAACATAATACATAGACTGTAATCCAACTGCGTCTATGACTAATAATCCACCTTCCGGTTATTGTCCGAACTCCTTCCAGTATTAAGTTGCAAGCAACATATTATCCCATTAAGCAATGTGTGTAAAATAAAAAAAATAGAATTATCCTTAGACAAAATATTGTTATGTTCTCCCTAGTAGCAACAATAAATCTATAATCTTAGAAGTTATTGTCACTCTTCCAGAAAACTAGAGACATGAACCCACTATCGAGCATAAATACTCCCTCTTGAAGTTACAAGCATTTACTTGGCCAAACCATCTACTAGCAACGGAGAGCATGCAATATCATGAATAACATATGATAAGTATATAATCGATCTCAACATAGTATTCAATATTCATCGGATCCCAGCAAAAACAACATGTAGCATTACATAAAGATGATCTTGATCATGATAGGCAGCTCACAAGATCTAAACATGAGGCACAAATTGCAGAAGACAACCATCTAGCTACTGCTATGGACCCGCTGTCCAAAGATGAACTACTCACGCATCACTTCGAACGGGAGCATGGCGATGTAGAGGCCTCCGGTGATGATCTCCCTCTCCGGCAGGGTGCCAGGAAGAGCTTTAGAACCCTCCCGAGCTAGGGTCGGCTATGGCGGCCGCGACGGAACTTTTCGTGGATGGAGGCTCAGGTATTTAGGTTTTTACAGAGATCGTGAATAAATAAGTGGAAGGGCAAGGTCGGTGGACGCTTGGGGGGCCACACCACCCCTTGGCACGGCCAGAGCATGGGCCGCACCAAGGGCAGGTGTGGACGCCCTGTGGTGCCCGTTCGTCTCTCCTCTGGATTCCGTCTTCGTTACGGTAAAATAAGAACTTCGGCTTTTGTTTCGTTCAATTCCGAGAATATTTTCTGTATAACTTTTCTGAAATACAAAACAGCGAGAAAACGAGGAACCGACACTGTGGCATCTTGTCAATAGGTTAGTGCCGGAAAATGTATAAAAGTGCAACGAAGTGTAAGAAAAATATATACAAATTAGTGTAAAACAAGCATGAAGCATCAAAAATTATAGATACGTTTGCAACGTATCAGGCCACCCTTGGCATACCGGTTGTAACATAGTGAGCACCTGTTTCTGGCGATCGGAAATAATATGTTTACGTGAATCGTGTGCTTTATAAAAACATCACAAATGATTTTAGAACGAGATCGTTGTAGCTTTAGAACCATGATACTAGCATGTGCATGCCCAGTTGAACACTCGTGCAAATACAGTACTAAATCTTAATTATACACATCTGATACATCATTTGTATGCAAACATTAGCAATATATACAATAAAAAAGAGAAAGATACATAGAAGAAAAGAATCTGTAGCATTTCTTGGTTACATGTCTTTGTCTCTGTGAGGAAAGGAAGGTGGAAATTCCTTTCAATTCTATATCTTCGTGAGGATACTAGATTTCTCCACTTATCCTTGCGAAGACACGACTGAAAACAAGTCATGTCTCCAGAAAGGATAGGAGAATCCTCCATTTATCCTTGCAAAGATATGCATGGTGAAGTTGTTTTGCAACAAAGTTCTTTCCATGCTGATGCGACCGTGCAATTGCATGTCCTGCAAAAAATTAACAAAAAGTATGATAAAATTCTAACAAGAAAATAATTATCAGTGATTTCAAGTCCAAATGATTAGTAATCATACGTCCGAACGCTAAGGCAAAGCAATCACGAACACGGACATGACGTCGTACATATTTTCTTTCCTTTATCTTATGCAGAATTACTAAAATAAGATCCCTATAACCAAGTGTATAGAAGAGATATGGAGTTAGCTATGGCTAAACATTAGAATATTAAAAAAATGAGCAAAAAATGTATGTGCCTCATACAGTCAGCGAGATCGCTAACATTTTAATCATCGACATTATAACCCAATCAAGATCGAATAAATATATATTGGATCTGCGCTAAGACATTACTACATCTAAACTACCCAAACTAATGGATCTAACTAAGACATTAGTAAATCTGCACTAAGGAAACTATTGAATCTAACTAATGATTAAAACATAGATCTAAATCAAATATAACCCAATCTTGACAACAAAAACACATGTGCTTATAGTAGATCTGCGATGTAAATATAAGGTAAACAAGGAAAAGATAAGATACAAACCTTCGGGAGGGCGACGACGCAGTCTCGCACCATCGTGGGCATGGTGGAGGTTGTGGCCATGGCCTTGGCGGAAGACGAGGACGAGGCATCAGACCGACATCCAAACGGGTGGATCTTTGGCCAGCAGATAGCTTCCCCCTTGTCGGCTAGGTGATCATTCGGGACGATCTCCTCGTCGTCGTGAATCTAAGGCCCAACTTTCATGTTCTTTTTGTAAGGCCCGAAAGTTGCCAGATGTGGCCATATGCAGAAGGCATAGTTTTCGATTCATTATTTAAGAGCATCTCTAGACAAACCGCAAGACGCATATGTGTTTAACTGGATCAAGTTTTTCCTGTGCAAAAAATGTCGCGGCTGAACATGGAAAAAAATAGCGCGCTATTCCAACGCTAATAGCACGCTATAGCATATCTAGAGAGCCGACGCTACGCTATTTTGGCGCTATAGCGCGCTATTTGCGTTAATAGCACGCTATAGCATGCTAATAGCGTATTTTTAGATCCACGCTATTTTGTTATAGCGCGCTATTTTTTTTCTTGCGGCTGAACATATCCGGCCCTAAAAAAGAATATTCTGAGATTATTCCATCGTCTTCTTCCTCCGACAAACCCAGACCAGGAGGCACTTCGACCAAGTTCACGCCCTAACCCTACGACCCACTGGCCCATGCGTGTGGGTACCCGGCCTACTACTGATGTGTTGTGTGCTAGCGTCGTACTAGCCGCACGGGCAAGCTAGCTTGCTAGCTGCTTGCTACGTGCTAGTCAGCGTGCTAGCAGCGTCGCGTGTGCGTGCTAGCTAGCCCGCTGCCCGACTTCTCCCCGAGCTCTGGTCTCCATGGCTTTTTCCCGAGCCCTGGTCGCCTAACTCCGTCTCACGTAGACATTGCTAGAATCGGCCAGAATAAGGAGAATTAGCCATGTTTTTCACCGGAATATTGGCCAGAATAAGTTGCTTTTGTCGTAGTACTCCATCGATTTGGCAGACCACAGGACGCGCGGTGGAATTTTGGCGGAGTAGTATAGCTTCGACGAGCGTTGATAAAAGTTTTGGTACCCCAAATCTTTGCCGTTTACCTTACATTTTGGTCAAAATACCGCATGTGTAGAGTACAAGAGGATTATTTGGGGGTTTGTTACAAAAAAAATATTTACGGGTCAAACCACTATGCATATATATTCGGAGCAGATTTTTCTGTCTAAACTATAATTTTTTTTTTCGAGGATATACCATGGAAAAGTGTATCAATCGCATAGAAGAAAGCCAAAGAAGGCAAAGTCGATGCTGCCCACAAGGGGGAGCAGCTCCCCACGCACGTCTACTCTCCTAGCTACCACGGGAGAAGACTAGGATCAAGGAAAACGAAAAGAGTGCCACGAAAGAGTTTGGCAAGCCGCGGCGCAGCGGCCACGCCGTTGAAGACCACATCGTTCCTGTCTCTAAACTATAAATTTCGGTTTGAGAACTAATATGCAGTATGTGCTAGAGATGCTTAAAAAAAGCTGAAATATTCGGAAGCCTTTAGTTCAAGTCCGATTGAAAAAACAGGAAATTACCAGACTGAACACGTTTTTTGTCTGTTAAACTGATCGGAATGAAGATTCAAGTGGGATGGGGGGAAACACGAGCAAATGAATATATGGAACGCAAAAGCTGACTTGTGGCTAACTGGAAAATCAGCTACATGATGGTTAGACAGTACCAAAATTGTAGCACTCTATTACCTTCAAGAAATAAAGCGCACGCGCATTTTAAGGCAAATTTTGATCATAAAAATTGAGCAACAAAATCTTAATTATATTATATGTAATTCGTATCCATAGTTTTGTATTAAAAAACTTTTTAATGATATTAATTTCATACAAATACTTTTTATCTATTTGAAGTAATTCTTGATCAAATAAAAAACACGTAAAACGAGGCGCCTTATACCTTGAAGTGGAGGTAGTAGTTTTGCAAGACTAGTCACAATAGGAAGTATGATACTAGTGTATGATAGTACCTCTACAATGCATAGTATCATAAGATAATATCATAGTTTTATCATATTTAATATTTTGTAAAATCTCAATGCAAATTTGTGTACATAATGTGTTTGTCATTAAGTTTTTTAGTTTTACGTGTTATGATACGGTATCATATTATGATACCACTCTCATCTATCACCTCATTAATTGGTGAGCCACATCAGTTTTCTGTCAACATTGTATGTATGATACTACTTATGATACTTCCATTGTAGCTAGTCTAAGCCTTCGCTGTCGCCTTCAGCTGATTATTGAATACTTTGACCGGCTGAGTTTTCTTACTTCGTATTAAAGTAGTAATTTTAGTGACCCTCAACTTCGAATACGTGGCCTCTGCATAACATGCGCACATCCCAACGTTAAGAAAAAACAAAGACAAGACCATGTGGTTTCACAGAAAGGAAAACAACATTTACTGTGGTGAGGCCGATCCGAAGACAAGAGTCCCAGCAAGACTAGCAACGACGTTACTGCACTGACAAATGAAAATAAACGACCATGGAACGCGCGTACAAGAGGTTGGCGCCGGCCAGAGCACCGGTTGGTGTTACTCCATTCAGCCACGGCACCGGAACCTGCTCTGGCATCCCCGGTTGGTGTACGACCCTCCGCGCGCCGGGCACGACCCGAGGCAGGCCTGCCTGTTGCGGTTGAGGGACCCCGGGCTGATGCTGGCGAGGACGCGGCGGTGCACCTCCATATCAGCGGTGAACTCCAGGGCAACGCCGTCCTCCAGCTTCGACGACGATGACGACGGTGGGGGCGACATCAGCTCCCGCACGGCCGCGTCGATACTATATGCCGCCTTCATGTCGGCGGTGGCAGGGTCGACGAGCGCAAGCGCGACGCCGAGGAGCATCAGAAGAGAGATGCACGCCTTCCTGCCCATTCTGTGTCACTCTGGATCGGTACGTATTTGTGTTTCGCAATGTCTTACGACTGGAGTAGAGCTTCGGGAGCTCGGAGCAGCATTTTATAAACGGTGATGTGGCTATACTTTGGTACTGGCCAGTTCTCAGTACCACATTTGGATTTGGTTGGTTATACGGTACCTGTCTTTGTTTGATGGCCTCTCCAAGTGTTGCTCTAAATTTGTGGTGAGACAACGAATAATTAGAAAGGAAAGCAGACTAGCATTGGTTGTTGCGGGACAGTTGGGACAAAGAGATGGCTGTAACTGGAACTTGAAAGAAACTCAATCATTCCAAACGAACCCTGACACTTGAACGATCACTATTTATATTTCATGATAACTTGGTCATGAATGCAGACTGAAAACCATAACAATGGTGACGCTTCAGCAGCTTCTGGCCACGGCCAAGGAGCCGGTACGTGTGGCCTTCACATAATGCTCGAGGTCGCGGTAGGATCGACCTGTATTTCTCTGTACACCGGCGACGCTAAGCGATCTTCCTCGCCACGATAAGAGGAGACATTGAGTAACAAAAAAAAAATCCTGTGTAAAAAAAAGAGTGACAAAAATCCAGTATATGCCTTTCTACAAAAAAAAAAATCCAATATATGGCAGGTGGTCCCAACTAGATTTATGATACTGAACCTGTGTTGGTCCTGCAGAGTTTTCAGCGTCAACATCTCCAACATCAGGAATCGGTGCATTAAGAAGTGCATCAGTATGATGACTATTCGTAAAAGCCGTGGGTTCACATGGCCTAGTGTTTATTGGTGTGACTCGATCTTCTACGATTATGTTTACTTTTGTCTAAAATGGAAAGTTTAATTTGTTCTAACACATCACTGCTAATATATAGTTTTGACAATGGCTTTCACATGTTCATAAAATTCCAATATGCTTTTTAGATTGTTATACTTCAAAATTAAATTTGTAAGTCTTGCACTGTACAATTGCTTGTTGAGCTTGTTTTAGTGAATAGTGCGCAAAACCAACTTCAAACTGAAAACATGAACTAGGAACCGAAAGTATAGACTCAGGTTCAGTGTGAATGAAATTTCTAGTCTTACATAAATTTATCATTGATCTTACTATATACAAGATAACCTTGAGCTATTCATTAGTCACAGGCGGAGAATTTGAGACATTAAAAATTTCATGATATTTGAAAGGCACATCATGCATGTTTCTTTCGACGATGTTATCATTTCATTGAGTTGGCGTTTCTTTTCTCAGTGCCGACGACAACAATTGAAAAAATGAATATTCGACGATAAAGATCATCAAGACGGAATTACACATCGAGCGAGAGATATTCAGAAGTCTTGATCTGTAGAATTACGGAAGACTTTCAAAAGAATGTAAAACTTTATAGGTTCTACTTATAATTAAATATGTTTTTATGTTTGTTGTTCTAAATGATTATGTTAGAATCAAATATATCGGAGGATTATTTTAATCTTCGCATTATTTATTTTATAAAAGCTCATCTTACCGGAGGTGACGTTTTGGCTCATAGGAGCAAATGCTCCCATTATACAAAATAATTAAAAAACAATTTTAAAAATGTCAAAAAAATTCGACATAATTTTTTTGGTGTACATCGTGACATTCTTTGTTAGTGCACAAGTTTTCATGGAGAATCAATATTTTATGTGGCGTGTACAAAAAAGACAAAAAAATATCCTGTACGTGGTCATGTTATAGCATCAAAACTTGTCTTTTTTACAGGAGCCACAATTTTTTTTAGTTTCTTTTGAAAACTTGTGCACGAACATAAAATGTGTAGATGTACATGAAAAATTTTACTTTAGAATTTTTTGACACTTTGAAATGTAGATTCACATAGTGGGAGCAAATGCTCCTATGAGCCAAAGTGAATATCCCCATCTTACCTTAGATTATTTTTATCCTTCGCTACTGGTGGTTTGGCTAGGACCACCAACTTATAAACAGAGGCAAAGTTCAGTTTCTGGTTGGGCAGTGCAGGCCCACTTTATTGGTGCAACTTTTGGTTTAAACTGATGCAACATTCACTAACGAACTTTGGCTGCAAATGATGGGGCAGACACACGCTGTTGACTGCTTTTTTCCCAACTGGTTTTAGGCAGCCAAATGAACTGTTTTTTCCACCAGTGTAAAGATCGTCACGTGCGTTACCCAATATGTTGGTTAGCGGCTGCACCGGTTATCACCAAAAGGCATCGTGTTAGTACGAGTGTTGTACTAACTGGCTTGCTCCCTACTAATCACAATAAGATGATACGCATATTCGAGCGCTTTTGTTAACTTCTTACTCCCTCATGTCTATATTATGTTACACGTAATTTTTCATAAAAGTTAAACTTTGATCAAGTATATAGATATTAATACGAAGATCTACTACACGAAATGCATATGAAATAAATGTTATGACAATTTAAAAAATAGTAATTTTGCATTGTATATATTCATAATTTTGTCTATATATATGATTAAATTTTAGAAAAAACTTTGATCAAACTTTATATTCATAGTAGCGGGAGAATATTGCTACTGGGTGCAATCGTCTGCTAACGGTTACTCAGGACTTCTTTTTCCAGGCTACTGGGTGGTGGCACACTAGTAGACTCCGAGATGTTTAAGATGATTTTTCATGTTTAAATGGTTGATACTTGTCTCAACCTTACCTTTTATGTGATGTAAGACTGCTATACTACTGCTGAACTTCGCTTTATTAATAAAGGTCGTATGCATCGTTTCGATTGCCCCTTTTCAAAAAAAAATATACAACCTACTTTAGATAGGAGGGGGTACTTTATTGTTGGTTGTCTGAATGTTTTAAGAATCTCATACACACGTGATTTAAAGCTCATTTTTTAATCCGCACAAAGAAAACTAAGGTTCAAACGTACCGTACCAAGCTTAATAATGAGAGTGAATTTTGTACACGCGCTTAGTGTAAGTGTGTTATGGATCGTCGATTTATTTTTCGAGACCGTCTTGGTAGATGGAAAGATTCATTCCTCTCTTCTAGTTGTATCCGAATCTCAAAGCAAAATTAGACGGCGGTCGATGCACCTATGCTCATGCATGTAAGACAAAAACATTCCCCCTTAATAATAGCATAGTAAAATAGACAAAGATTAACCTACTTCGAATTGGGGGCATTCCTTAGAGGACGTTCGGTATACAGATTGATTAGGGCCATCGGCGTAGGTTGCCGTTTTTGGAGGGTGTCTCTGTCCAGCGCCGTCCCTGAACCGGCCAACTCTGCACTTTTTCAATTTATTTTTATTTTTTAACCATGTTTCTAAGTAAGCTACTAAAGTTTAAAACACTTGAATAAATAGTTTAACACACACAAAATAGTTTTACAATAAGAAAAATTGAAATAAATAAATAATTCATACAATTTTTTTAAAATCATTTGAAAGATCATTTTGTAGTTGCACATGGGTGCATGTGTCACGGATTTGCGCATGCATGGTGAGAAAATCAGGAAAATCGGCACGCACCTGATGATCAAGCTCAAGAAGAGAACTTTGGTTATCATACGGTGGTCATCAATAGTTGGATTCTTGCGCTCACTCTCGATTATCATGTTGTGCAAGATCTCGCAAGCATCCATCACCTCTCACATCTACTCTTGACCAAGTAAGAGCAGGATACCCGAAAATAGAAAATCAAGCCTGTAGCACACTAAATGTCCGCTCCACATCCTTACTCCCCAGCCGTGAAGAAAAGTGGCACTTCTTCTGATCTAGAGGCTCACAATTGTTTTCACAAATATCGACCATCTTGGAAAGATGACATCCGCTAGTTAGTACCCTTTGGTATATTTGAAAGTGCATGGAGCGCACATGTATGGTTTTGGTAATTGATGACAATCCCAAACTAATGTTTACATTAAGTTATATTTATAGGAGTTGTCCATAGGCAATGCTTGAATCATATGTTGACTTCAAGATTGCAATATGAAGAAATTGATGAAGAGTATCAAGTGTCAAGTATGTCTTGAAGATGAAGATGAAGTGAGCCCTCAAAGTTAACTTCAAGACATCAACATGATGAAAAATGAAGAAATGAAGTGCAAGTTCAAGATGAGCCAACTTGAAGTGATCATATGCTTGAAACTTGCCATTCATATGGTGATCATGGATATGTGAAGATGCGCCGAAAAAGAAGATCTCCCATAGTGGAGTATTGGGGAGCAATTCGCAAGACTTCATCAAGCAAGCACAATCAAGAAAGACGTTCCATCTTGTTGCAGTCAAGACCGTCATCATCGAGCTCAAGTGGAATGCACAAAGGTTAAGGTTTTCTCTTGAAAGGGATTATTTCTTACCGGTCTCATGATTTAGTTGGGAGACCGTTTCATAGGATAGTGACCGTACTATCAAGAGGGCTGATGACCCACAAGTATAGGGGATCGCAACAGTCTTCGAGGGAAGTAAAACCCAATTTATTGATTCGACACAAGGGGAGCCAAAAAATATTTGTAAGCCTTAACAGCGGAGTTGTCAATTCAGCTGCACCTGGAAACAGACTTGCTCGCAATAGTTTATCAGTAGCAACAGTTTTATAGCAATAGCAGTAGTGAAATATGAGCAGCAGTGTAAATAAGACAGCAGTAGTGATTGTAGTAAACAGCAGGATTAAAATATTGTAGGCATAGGGATGGATGAACGGCGCTGCATGGATAAGAGAACTCATGTAATAATCAAGGCAAGGCATTTGCAAATAATAATAAAACAGTATCCAAGTACTAAATAACCATAGGCATGTGTTCCGTATATAGTCGTATGTGCTCGCAATGAGAAACTTGCACAACATCTATTGTCCTACAAGCCGGTGGCAGCCGGGCCTCTAGGGAAACTACTGGTAATTAAGGTACTCCTTTTAATAGAGTACCGGAGCAAAGCATTAACACTCCGTGAACACATGTGATCCTCATATCACAGCCTTCCCCTCCGGTTGTCCCAATTTATGTCACTTTGGGGCCTCGGGTTCCGGACAGCAATATGTGTATACAACTTGCAGGTAAGATCATAAAACAATGAATATCATCATGAATCAATAACATGTTCAAATCTGAAATCATGGCACTCGGGCCCTAGTGACAAGCATTAAGCATAACAAGTTACAACAATATCATAAAAGTACCAACTACGGATACTAGGCACTATGCCCTAACAATCTTATGCTATTACATGAACAATCCCATCCAATCCCTACCATCCCCTTCAGCCTACAACGGGGGATTTACTCACACATGGATGGGGAAAGCATGGATGGTCGATGGAGAGGCGTCGGTGGTGATGATGGCGATGGTCTCCTCCAATTCCCCGTCCCGGCAGGGTGCCAGAACGGAGTTTCTGATCCCGAGATTGAGTTTCGCGATGGCGGCGGAGTTCTGGATGTCTTCTGGCAAATTGGTCGAACCCCCGTGCGTTTTTAGGTCAAGGGCTTTAAGTAGTCCAGAGGGGAGCGTCGGGGGCTGGCCGAGGCGGCGTCACCATAGGGCGGCGCGGCCCAGGGGCCCACCGCGCCGCCACATGGTGTGCGCGCCTCGTGGCCCCCCTCCGTCTCGTCTTCTGGCTCCGTAAGTCTTCTGTGAAAATAGGTCCATTGCAATTATTTCCGGGGATTTTCCCGAAAGTTGATTTTCTGCACACAAATAAGACACCAGGGCAATTCTGCTGAAAACAACGTTAATCCGTATTAATTGTATCCAAAGTACACAAATTAGAGGCAAAACAATAGCAAAAGTGTTCGGGAAAGTGGATACGTTTTGGACGTATCAACTCCCCCCAAGCTTAACTTATTGCTTGTCCTCAAGCAATCTATTATATACTAAAAGCATAATACGGAAGTCTAAAATAGAGACACCACATTAGTCCACATCATCCTAATTATTTTAGTGGTTAGATCTAAAATATATGGCTAGGATTTAAAGTTTTTCGTAACAGTATAGACACATAATATTTTGGACAAACCAAATCTATCATGTTAGTAACCCACCAACACGTTACAAACCAGACCAACCAGACCCCACCGAATTAGCCTCCATAAAAAAATGTACCGAACCGGCCGCAAACAAAACAGTCTCTATCCTTAAAAAACATGCTCCCGTTCCATACATAAGGAGATTTACTCCACCACATTTGAGTTTGAGATTTGAGAATAAGGATAGAGAGAGAGAAGATACGTATTGCTGCAGATTCCGGACCTCTATATACTAAAAGCAAAATACGGATGTTTTAAATAAAAAAAATATGTTAATCCACATCATCATAATTATTTCTGATAGTTAAATCTTAAATTTGTGGCTAGAATTTTCACTGACAACCGTAATATTTACGTAACAAATATGTATGATGTGTTCCAATTAATTAGTACACACATTGAGTCCAACACGATAAGCATCGTGCCATGCATATATTTTATATACATGTATCTCTTTCCATAGTAGTATCCGGGTCCGTTTATATAAATGATAAAATTATGTGTTGGCTGGATAGAGGCGTAGTTTCTTTTAACAGGACTCTCCCTAGGAATAGCCAAGTCCCGTTCAACCAAAGAAACAAATATTACGTGTGCTTGCTGGCTAGCTAAGGTTGACCAAAAGGTGTACGCTAGGCCCTAGCAAGAATTAAACGTGGTACATTTTCAAAAGTGGTCGCAAATATGTATGTGCGCTATCTATTTTTGTAAAAGGAACACTACTTATTTTTTGGACTTGAAAAATGTACGATAGATGGCTTTGAAAAAAACATGGTAGAATTAACAAAAACTACTCCGTTCGATAATAAGTATCGGAGTTTTAGGTTAAAATGAACTAAAACTCCCACATCTATTATGGGTCGGAATGAGTAGCTACATGATATCACGTAGAGGGCTATTCGGACAGCATACACACCACTCCTAAACTTCCCCTTGCAGTTGTCCGACATTTTACGTTTTATCTGGATGCTCGAACAAAACTAGGATGAGAGGAATAGGTTATGTTGAGACGTCCCTCAAGGTAATCATCGCTACTTTTTTAATTGATGGGATCTACAAATGTGTTCGTACGCTAGCTATTGTAAAAAAAAGTGCACTACCTTTTTTTCTGAACTTGAAAAATGTATGATATATGGCCTAAATAGAACATGGTAGAATTAGCAAAAAAAACTATTCCATCCGATTCATAATAAGTGTCAAGTTTTTAGTTTAAAATAAACTAAAACTTCGATATTTATTATGAATCAGAGGGAGCAGCTAGATGCTATCATGTACGGGGCAATTTAGACAGCAGCTGCATGCTCCCCGGACTTCCCCTTGCCTCTGTCAGACATTTTAGGTTTTGTTCGGCTGCTCATGAAGAAAACTGGGATGAGGGCAGCTGCATGCTCCCGAACTTCCCCTTGCCTCCGTCCGACATTTTAGGTTTTGTCCGGCTGCTCATGAAGAAAACTAGGATGAGGGGAATATGTTATGCTGAGAAGTTAATCATCACCATATTTTAAATTTATGGACGCATTTCACTAGCTAGCATGATCATAGCTCTATATCTTAAACCGACTGAACAAATGAGAGGAATAAATTCTACACAAGGTTATACAGAAACTCTCACTGTTTAGATGGTCTAATATCAAGAAAATAAAAATATTTTCTATTTTCATCATGAGATAAAATATTTGATGTTGGTTATATAAGACTCACGCTGTTTAGATGGTCTAATATCAAGAAAGAAAAGTATTTATTGTTTACATTTTCTGATGAAATATCGTCCGACATTTTAGGTTTTGTCCGGCTGCTCATGAAGAAAACTAGGATGGGGGGAATATGTTATGCTGAGATGCACGACAAGTTAATCATCACCATTTTTTAAATTGATGATGCATTTCACTAGCTAGCACGCTCATAGCTCTATATCTTAAACAAATGAGAGGAATAAATTATAGACAAGTTTATACAGAAACTCTCACTGTTTAGATGGTCTAATATCAAAAAATTAAAAATATTTTCTATTTTCATCGTGAGACAAAATATTTCATACGAAATTCACGCTTAAGATGTTGCACTTGCATTTGCGAGGGCCAATGTGCTAGTTCAGTTAACAACTGAGTGCGATAAAAGAACTTTCACGAACACATTTGTTCATATGATATAAATATTCTCATGACATGGACGAGTAATTAGGTAATTCATAATAATATTGATGCAAATAATGTCATCTAATAGTTATGTCAATCATGAAAAAGATACCAACAAACTAATAGCAAGCATCATGAATCATATCTATCAGCAGGATTGCAATGTTCATAAAGAGATATGATAAAGTGGTATCTCGTTTGCCCGTATTTTTACAGCAAAACATAAATGCCCAGGCACCTTTGAATTTCATAGAAAGACTAGAAGTAAATATTATCAAAGATAAAAGCATCAAAGTTATACCACATTTAACCATACTAGATGATACCCCGCGCGTTGCTGCGAAAACATATATGCTTAACAGAAGTTATGGTTGGTTTGGCAACTTTATGTTACATTGTCAAAGATAGAACTTATGTAATAGGCTGGTAGAGAAGCGGATATCACAAACACCATTGGTTGATACTCAATAAAACACAATTAGTTATGCCGACCGAGTAGAATAGACATTCTCGAGAAAGACTTGGAATGAGATACATTTTAAGGCAAACTTTCCATTACAGAGTACCAAATAATAGAGCAGATCCCCTGCTCAACAAATATTAATTTGAAGAAATACTACAAATAACCATATTTATACTCCATACAATGGTTGTAGGAAACTGGTTCTAGGATAAATAAAGCGGATCTCAAAAGGAAAGCCTCAAAGAGTACACATTGGCTGAAACTCATAGCGCTGAATATGCATTCCAACGCCCAAGGGCTTGAACAAAGAAATCAAGCACCATTTGGAGGCCAACAACATATACTGGCTGGCCACATAAATAATCTTTGTAGTAACTTCTTTTCACAACCAATGAGATTCCTGCTGAGATAGAATCAAGGAGAGTAGAACCATTGTCAAACAAATGAGATAGGGAATGATCTATATTGGTCTGGTATAACGCATATTTCTGAAGAATTGGACAATTTCGATCCATGCCTAATGCGCTAACAACATGTACATGAACAAAAAATATTGTAAAGTAGTATCAAATGAAGCCTTTGAAAATCAATAAATAATCTTTGCTAGTAATTGAAAGGGGACTGCAGATGAAATATCTGTATAGAAACATAGGCCATCAGAAATAGCTCAGAGTGTGAGAGCACGCCAATGCATAAACATGAAGATATTAGCCAAGTTCTGGTCGTTGCTCCATACATCATATATATATTCATCAATCCACTGCTTCCGAAGTTCAGAGGAAATTACAGCAGTCATCCTGGCGCAGGAAGTTCTTGATGCTGCAGTTTATGGTTGAAGATCAGACATATGTTGTGGTGACCTGCGAGAAGAGAGTACAACCCAGTGAAGATAACATGGAATAGACATGGAAAAACAACATAAGTAGCAGGCTTGCTCCACACAAAAATGAATAGATGAACCACCAAATTAGAGAACCAAAACCACACGCATACACGATTTCTCAGACATATACACCGTCGAACAAACACAATACGTGATGAAATCCAGAGCTAAGAAAATTTGGGGAAAGCTGAGATCCTGTAGCATCAATCAGAACCAAATGGCAGCCAAAAAGTGGGGGAGAAGAATAGCAGGCAAGCGGGGGAGAAATGCAGTAAATAAGGAGAGGAGACTAAAAGACTTGTGAAGGCAGTAATTGTAACACCCCAAATTTCAAAACAAAGAGAAAATAAATTTCCTTTTTCCAAAAATGAGAACCAACAAAAACTTTTCTTATATAGGGTGCTATGCTTAGTGCTCCTACCTATTACTTGTGTTTTTGCCATGATGAGTGTTATTATGCTTATGTGATAAACCCTAAAACCCTAAAGTGATCAAGTGAAGATCACAAACCAAATGAAATTAAAAGAGAAAGAAATCAAATAAGAAAAACCCTAAACCCTAACCTTCTCAAAAATCATTTGGATCTATTTTGAGAAACCTAAATTAAAGAAAAAGCCCTATGTGGGCCTATAGCCTTAATAGGTAAATCTTGAACCCTACCTTTTATTATTTTGCCAAATAATGGTGAACCACTGCAAAACTTATTAAACCCTAAACCTCATCCATCGTGTCATCAATCTTTGAGAAATAAAATAAAAAGGAAAAATCTTATTTAAGAAAGAGGCATATATGCCTAGGGCTATTTTTGTAAAACTTTACCCTAGGCCTTTATACTTTATTTAGAGGAATGGAAAACCTTCTTAAACCTTATCTAGAACTTCTCCAACTCAATCCAAAGTGAAACCAAAGATTGTAAAAAGAAAGTAATAATGCCATAGAGGCGTATGAGAGCAAAATATCAAATTTGTGAAATTGAGGATCTTGAACCTAAGACTTGAAATTGAATGGTGGGATCACTCCTATATACCATTTCAACTCTCAACAACATCAATTGGGTCAAGCCTAGTCAAATTAAAAATCAAATGCCACATATGCATAGAGGCATATGTGACACATAGCCATTTTCACCAATTCTTGTCCTATGCACTTCTACCCTAACCAAATGGTGTGAAACCATCTCTGAACCTAATCTAACCCTAAAGTGACCCTCAACCTTTCCCAAGTAAAACAATGGGAACAATTTACAAGTTTAATGAAATTGACATGTCACCTCTCATGTGTTTTGGCTAATTTTACAAATCTTTGAGCTAGACCTTTTGGAATGGTTTCAATGGTTTGAAAATGTTTCTAAACTAATAATAATCACATTAGAGTCAAGAAAAGTCAAATCAAATGGAGAGAAATCAAATAGAGAGATAACTCCATTTTCACTCCCATACACATATAGCCAAATTATCAAACCTTGCCCTAGGCCCCAACTTGGTCTCAAAATGGTTGAAACCTTTTATCCCACTCAATCTAACACCAAATAAACCTCACTCGTGTCAAAATGAAGCAAAGAAAAATAAAAGAATAAAAGATAGAAATTCACAAAACCCTCACATATGGCTTATGCCATATTTATAAATTTTGACCCTAGACCATTTTGATCTTCACCATTAGTTGAATAATGTTACTAAACACTTATTACAACTTTTGGAATCAAAGAAACACAATTCAAATCTAATCCAAACTCAAAATTGGCTCACATACAATAATGGTCAAATCTGCCCTGTATATTCTGGTCACTACTTTGAGCCTCTCTATTTCAAGTTTTTCAAACTAAACTTTCCCAACTCTTTGCATTTCATCCAAGTCAACATCAAGGTGAACAACTTCTGTAAAGATCCCCATGCCAACATCATTCTTGATCATGAGCTATGCTCATCCAAAGTTTCCACTTTTTTACTTATTCAACAATCTCCAACTTAGCCATTTTTGCCAATTATTGAATTCTACATTTCCACCACCACCTCTATTCATCTCTGGTCAAATACAACTTATCTAAGTACACACATTTCAAATTGTTCAACCATGGGAATTAAATCAAATTTGGAGAATATTTGCAAAATCCAAATATGGCACTATTACACACTATTTGGAATAGTGCTCTACCTCAACCCTAACCTACCCCATCTCCACCCTACCTGTCCCCTTGTCCCCTCTACTCATCACACCACCACAGAAACCCTAAAGGATCAAGCATAGCTTGCATGTACATGGCCATGCCGGCCATGTTCTTCCTCCCCTTCTCCCCTTCGACCATCCCTCTGGCCACCTTGTCCTCTGGCTCCACCTCACCTCCCTAGACCTCCCTAGCCATGCCCCTGTCGAGGTGAACGACGACAGTGGCCGGAACTCGCGCGCCCAAATCTCCCCAGGCATGCCGATCACGGCGTGGACACGCCCCAGCGCGCGCCACGGACACCCACAGAGCACGCGTCGCCCCATCCCTCTGCGCCACCCCTGGCCCCCTCTCTCGCACCACGATCCTCGCCGCCGCACCCCGAGTCCGCCCGACACGGTCCCTTGCTCGCGCGAGCCCCTGTCGCCGACGACCAGCCTCGCCGGATTTCCGCGTCCTTACCGCCGGACGCCGCCGTCGCGCGCACACACCGGACCGTCCCCCACCTCGCCGTCTAGTCTCCTAGCACCGCCTGGACGCCACCTACCTCGCCCTCGCTCCCTCCTACCCCTCTCCATCGCCGGCAACGCCGCGCACATGTCGCCACCACCACCGCCCCGCAAGCACACCCCCGCAACTATAAATAGAGCCGTCCCCGCGCTATCTCCTCCACAGAGAAAGTTCCTCCCCTCCTCTCCCTGATCCTCCTCGACCTCTTCTCCTCTTTGATTAGCCACCGGAGCCGCCCAATCGAACGCCGGAGCCCGCGGCGGACCTGAGATCGCCGCCGTCGATTTAGGCCACCATTCGAGCCGTCGTCCGCGCCATCCGCTTCCTCGTCATCGACAACGCCGTCCCTGCGCCGCCGCTGACCCTCGCCGGAGTCCCAGCTCGCCGCCGACCCCCTTCCTCCGCCGTGGCAGCAAGCCCTCCCCTCGACGGAGACGACGCTCCTCGACCGCACGATCTCCCTCTAATCCTACGGCCCGCACCATCCCGTACCGTTTCGGTAAGCGTCACCCGCTGACGAGTGGGGCCTGTTGTCAGCTGGCCCGCTGCGCGCTGGACGCACTGCTGGGCCGGCCCAACTCTTCCTCCCCGGCATTTTAAATCTTTCGGCCCGGATTATTTTCCCGCCTAGCCCATCTAGCCAAATTCAATTAATTCAATTCAAATTTTTACAATACTGAACCCCACTTTGAAATTGAATAGTTTCAAATCTACTGAACCAAAATTGATGAATTTTATATATTTGGAAAGATAGTGAAATTATCTATCAAATGCCACTGGTCCCATCTCAAAATTATGTGTATAATTAATCTGACAAAAAGAACAAGACAGGGACTTTTCTGCCTTAGAATAATTCTTAAAAATCCACCAAAAAAGATATTGAGTCAATTCCAACTCCAATAACTCACATTTGACTTACCCTAATTGTTTATGCAAGAAAATGGTGTGGTCACTTTGCATGATCATGCCCTAGTTTAAGTAGTGGATAATATGGCTAGTTTAACTAGTTGATATTGTCCAAAACTATTAAGTAATTCATATGAAGTCTTATACTTCATTTAAAACTTTGTCTCAAATGAATTCATGTGAAGTTTGGACCCCTGGTCTCAAACTCTCTTATATGAATTATTTGAGATTTAAATCATATGTAGTGATACTAAATGATATGAGATGATCCACCTCATTTAAATCAATTTCTCAAATGATGATGATGAATGGTTGACTTGGGTCAACCTGATTTCATGTATGATTGTTTGAGAAATTAAATCTTAAGAATATTTCAAAGAGAGAAAAGTATTTCTCAAGCACCATATGGAAATTATCATTTACATATGTAAGGAGAGGAAATTATTTTCCTCAAGCAACACAACCCATGCACCCCAATTATAGTCATTGTGTGAATAGAATAGTTGGTGTAAATACAAGTAATGTTTAGAATAGCCAATGAATTGTTGATGATGTTAAATCACCTCAATGGTAGTTGTTCACTTATTTACAACTATGTGTTAAATCATATGAGGGGTTTTCCTCTCATTTAAATCTTGTTCTCAAGTAATTCAACATGAGGTAGTGACCATGGTCTATATAATGTCATATTGAGTTATTTGGTGAAATTAAACCACTACCATGTTAGTATTAAATTGCATGAGGTATAGAACCTCCTTTAAATCATTTTCTCAGATGATAAGTATGAAGAGGTTGACTTTGGTCAACCTAGGTCATATATTATTCATAAGAGAAATTAAATCTTAATAAGATAATGAGAGGAAATTATTTCTCTAAGTAATTAAAAGTAACACCTAAGTTAGTATGAGAGGAAATTATTTTTCTTAAATAAAAAAAAACACATTCACCAACTTAATAGTAAGGTGTGATGCTAGTTTAGGTTGTGTAAAGCTTGTGTGTGCTTAGTTTAGTATGTAAGTTTGGTATGATGATTGTGTACCCCGCATTCGTATTTTAGACGCTAGTACCGGAGACTATCAGGAGGAGGAGGACTTCTACAAAGAGGAAGGAGAAGAGAACTTGGACCCCCACTTCAACCAAGGCAAGCCAATACTAATGCAAGCTAATATTCTTGCAAAGTGCAAAGCCCCTTGGGGCAAGGCACCATGTTTCTTACCTTTTCTTATATGAACCCATCCCAAGTTTACTTTACAAGTTTTTACTTGTTTTCTAAATAAGTTGCTTTTATAGTTAACTTTGGTCAAAGTAAAGAAGTTTACTAGATTAGTAAAGTTAGTCTTCCTCAAGCAAGGCAAGATAATACTCTTGCAAAGTGCAAAGCTCACCATGAGCAAGCCATTACCCCATTTACTTTATGCTTATGATCCTATTTCCCAGTTTTACTTTACAAGCTTTATTTACTTTTGTTTTATCAAAGTACTTTTTGATTCATGATTCACTTGGTTAGTATTGGATTAGTACCAGAGTATCAAAGTTAGCCTAGAAGCAAAGCAAAATACTTAGCACCCCTCACACATAGATGCTAGTGCTAAATTGGAAGTGACTACTCTAGTTGGGAACTTGTGAAATAAAAGGACTTTGAAAACCTTGGAATGATGAGTCATTCTATTGAAAGATTTTGAAGGTGAATATGACTGGTGAATGACTTGGTGAATTTTACAAAAACACTGATGGTTGGGTTCGGATGCGATACCATTCCAATTTAACAAGTACCCCCACAATACCTGAATCTGGGTAGGGCTTAACCGGAAGTTTGTGTGTCTTAGTATGGGTTCCCTCTAAACAAGCGTCATCGGGGTTATGCCGAAAGCTGCCTCTACCACAACAACTAAGATGATAAGATATGATGCGAAATGAGGTGAATGTCCGGCCCAAGCCCTGTGCAGTTCCCGTGGCGACCGTCCGTCTTCACTCGGGAGGCCAAGCTCATGGGGAGAGGTGCCTATACTAGGGTATGTAAATGAAAGGTTATGATTGGTAGTTCGCGTACTGCGTACGATAAATCCGGGCCAGTTACCCCGGACGAGCTATTGCAATTGTTGTGGCACAAGTGTACAACCTCTGCAGAGTTAAACCTATTCGAATAGCCGCGTCCTCGGTTATGGACAGTTGGAAAGGCCATACTGTTCCGTCATCAGAAATTTTCGAAAACTATGAATGGTGAAGGGTGACTTATGATTTTGAACTTGAAAGGAGACCTTGACTTGGAATCACAACAGAGTTGTGGGAATGACACTAATGTTCCCACTTGAGTTAGTTAGCACAGAAAGAGTTGTTTACAAAAATGTTTGTGAACTAAAATTGGCTTTATGCAAAATAAACTAGAGCTTAGCACCCCCTTACTAGAATTGTTAGCACTTACATTAGTATTTAGTTTGCGAGTACTTTAAAGTACTCACGGCTGTGTCCCTGGCTATTCAAATGGCCAGACTGTGAAGCAGAACGGCAGTATGAAGAGGAAGACCAGCAGGACGCCCACGACAACTAGGACTACTCCTGACGTCAAGCGTTGGCCTGTGGACTACAGAGTCCCTTATCTTTACGCTTCCGCTATGAAACTATGAACTTTGTGTGTGTTGATCAATAGATCAACTATTTGTGTAATATTGGATCAGGTGATCCCTATTTGTAAGACGACTATGGTATGTAATGAATGATGACTTATGATATTCAACTGTTATGTCTCGCAACAACAATATTCCTGGGATTGCGATGTATGGCATAACAGGCATCTGGACTTAAAAATCCGGGTGTTGACAAGTTGGTATCAGAGCCATTGTTTGACCTTAGGAGACCCTAGTTAGAATGGACGTCTGAAAAACTTAGTTTCAAAAACCAAAGAAGTGAATATTTGTGCAAACTTGTTCGTACTCTTATCCTTGAGATCTTTTTCAAAAAAGCGAAATCTATACTCTACTTTCTTTGCAAGCCTACATAAAATTTTGCACACTTGACTATTTCTTTAACTTACTTATCCCAATTGCTCACAGATGGAGTACCAATGGGAGTCCTATCAGCTTGGTCCCGAAGGTGACCTAAAGTTCGAAAAGGAGTTGAAGCAACTAGTGGAATATCTAGGACACCCGTTTCCCGAGTTCTTCGGAATACCACTCAAAGCTCAGTCAGGAGAATCACCTCAGTGGGACGTTTCTACGGATCTACGAAGGAAGCTTGATGCCCCGGTATGGGAAACCATCTGGTTTTCTGTAACGGGAAACACTTGGAAGGAAGGACTAGTCAAAGCTATGCAAGAAGCAATTTCCCGTCTGTGTGGACAAAATGAGGACAAGATCAAGAACACCCGTTTCATCTACTACCCAAGACATGACTCCATGGGAAGACCGATGTCACGACCCCGGGGGTCGTAGGCTAGACAAACCCAAATCTCCATCTGGCATAAGTCTAACCTAGATCTCTAGGGCCTACAGGGTGAGAATCGGTAACACAACAGTGACTCTACGACTCAAAGAGTAATACAAGCTCATAACTGAGCGAAGAACCAAAGTATTACAAGCAGAGGTCACTGACCTGACATTTCATCAACCAACGGAAGCAAAGTTATGCTATTCTAAATAGCAAGATAGCAAAAGGCCTAAGAGGCCAGGAGCATAACGGCGACGTCCCAGCCCATAGATTCCAGGCTGCCACCTGAGAATCCCAAGCTACTCGTCGATGTCGACCTAGAAACCACCATTTGTTGGAGAGTCTTCGTCTGAAACAAAGCATGCAAAGCTGAGTACAGGGACTCAGCAAGACTTAGTACAACCTTTTAGCAAAGCTGGTATGCGAGGCTTTATGTGGAGCTTATTTTGCGGAAAGCCAGTTTTCCTTTATAAAACAAGAGGGAGCAGAAGCTCGTCTACTCAGATCATTTTAAAAGGGGATAAGAGAGCGACATTTCTAGCTCTACTGATCATCATATTGAATCCACCGAATCTTCATCATCAGCTGAACCTATCAACTAGGAGCACCCCCTCGATATCCTGAGGAGGGATCCTTATCACACATTGATTCCAAGTTTTACGATTAGGTTCAAGTTATCTATGATCAACACGTAGTTCCCCAAGTCGTCCGTAACCGTGGACACGGCTTTTCGAAAAGATTTAACCCTGCAGGGGTGTACAACTTTACCCACACGCGCCGACCGACTCTTAATGCCAGAACGTTAGCACACTTCCTTGGTGTGCCGGCAGAGGGTGGTCGACCAAAACCTTTCCCTTGCTTCGCCTATTCCATGAGTCAAACTAACCGGGAGCTCCGTCATCGTAGGTAGCCATTCTCCGAGGCGGTCCCGGTCATTGTGCGCAAGGGATCCAGGTTCAATGCCTCCGGCATCCTTCACCCTAGCCACATCCCTGTATGATGCACCTTTGAAAACCTTTTCCACGCCTTCGCCATGCGAGAATGCCAAATGGAACTCGCAAACTAATTGACTCATGGGTAAGCTAGGCAAGTTCGGGCCAAGGGGTTCCCATGGGCCCCGTGTGGTTGTACGCTCGATCTTGGTTCCGAAGGCGAGAACCTCAGGTCCTAGTATCGGCGAGAACGAGTCAAATCACCACATCCCCATGTGGCGGCCCATCCAAGCCTTTAAGCATGTTTAATTATCATCACACGATCTTACCACGTCATCCTGTCAAACTAGGTTCATTCGTAGCTCTGATTCATCAACCGGATGGATCAGACTTCGTCAACTAAGCATGGCTAAGCATATTCGATATAACGGCTCTAGCGATGCACACGAGCTCAAACCTAGTCTTGCTGGGAGCAGTGGATCGAGTATTTAGGCTACAAGGATGGTAAATGCAACCCACATAGGATAACTATTCTCTGCGATAAAACATATTGGAAACGCATGCAATATGTAGGAACCGAAGTAAAAGCATTTCGAAATCATAATGTGAACCAGGGTAGGGCTTGCCTTTGTCCACGACAAACCAATATGGATCTTCGGATGATCACATGCTTGACTTGTTCGTCGATGGACAAGTATTGCTCTGCGTTGTTGTCGATCTTCATCGTCTCGGCACTTGCTCTATCGATCGCGAAGAAGCAAACACCGGAAAGGTAGAACAACAATCAACACATGGCATCGATGCAATGCGCATACAAGGATGATGACATGACATGTAATTAGGTACTGAAAATAACCCTAAGACATCACCAGTTTAATTGGGGTTCGACGGGACTAGGGTTAGTAGTTCCGGAGCCCTCAAAGGGGTACAATTAGTTCTTCTAAAACAACTAGGGTTTAAAGTTGTTTATCAATGCATGATTTTGTAACCAAGTTGTAGATCTCACTTTTCTGAAAATTTCGATATATTATACATATTTTTCTGATTTAAAATGAATTACTTATGAATTTTAAAAGATTTAATCATTTTAAATCATTTTCTGAAAATTCCTGGAAATTAATAAAAACCTGACAGACTTGGACCCACATGTCATAGATTTATTCTTTTCTTAAATGTTTTTGAAATTAATAAAAATCTGACAGGGGGCCCCACCTGTCAATGTATTTCTATTTACGAAATAAAACAAAATGAAAAGAAAAGGGGCGCGGGCCCCACGGGGGTCAACCGCCGGTGGTCAACTCCGGCGGCGCGCGGCGACCATAGCGCGGCGGCGCTAGAGGGCGCCCCTGGACGCGCGGATGGGCGCGTCAGACGCGCACGAGCACGGCGAGGCGACTGGTGGCCACGCCGTTAGGTGGGGGTGGCCGGAGCCACGCCGGCGATGAGCAGCCGCGGCGGCCGGAGCAGGAGCTCGGCGCGGGGGACGCTATAGGGGGCTAGAGAGCGAGGCGAGAGGTCCTGGAGGACCGGCTGCTCACCAGGAAGCTCGTGGGAGGGTTGCCGAGGCCGGGGGAGCTCCGACGGCGTCGATTCGACGGCGGCCGGTGTCGGGGAAGAACGGCTCGGTGGCGGCGATTGTGGGTGCCCCGGGTCGATTCACTTGACGGGGAGGACGAGGAATACATGGCGAGGACGATGGCGTGGTCGACGGAGCTCGCCGGGGCTCCAAACGGCGGCGATAGCCGGAGGCCGAGCGGCTACTGTGAGCACTAGGGTTTCGGCCTCGTGCAAGAAATCGAGGGAGAGGGGGAAAATAGGTTCCTAGGGTTTACGGCGGCGGCGCGGGTCTCCTTATAGACGTCGGCGGGCGGCGGCGAGCATCTCCACGCCCCGGCGACCATCGGGTGGCCGCGCGGGCGACAGCGAGCTCCTTGGCTCCGCGGGGAAGATGGCATTTTTGCCAAAAACCCCCTGGGGTTCGGGGTGGTCGAGATGGGCTGCTGGTGGGTTGGCTCTGTCGGGCTGTGTTGGGCCACGCCAGGGAGAAGGGAGGGATGGGCTGCGCCCAGGAGAGAGAGGGGTGAGGGTTTCTCTCTTTTTTTTTCCAAAATTTGTTTCTATTTTTGTTTCCAAACTCTTTTTGGTATTTTGAAATAGGTTTGAAACTTCAAACTTTCTAAACTTTCAAAAAATAGTCAGGGAACATCATAGAATAGAATAGATGTTCCACTACTTTTATTTGGTAAACAATTGAGTATTTGAACTCAGAGAGAGAAGGATTCAAACCAACATTAGGGTTTTTTTCCAAAACAATTCATTGATGCAATTTTCTTAGAAACAATATAATGATGCTCATGAAATGATGCACAATCAACCCTAATTAGGTTTTATTAAAACAAGGATGTTACAGATCTATCCCCCTTAAAAGAATCTCGTCCCGAGATTCCAAGGTAGGAATAGAGAAAGTAACAAGGACTACACCGGTCTTCAACGATCTTGTCGATACCACGACAATCTTCCTTCTTGAAGAGGTTGATCCACGACGTCATGAAGAAGTTGATCCACAACACCATGAAGAACTCTTCATTTTGCTTTCTTCACTCTAAGGAAAGAGGGAATGACACTAGACGGTGGATCTTCACGAAGATCGAGTATCTCATGGTCAACTCATGGAAGGAGTGTTTAAAAACAACTCTTGAGCTAACAAACATGAAACACGTCAAGGTAATGGAGGAGACGGAAGAAGTTTCAAATTTTGGTAGGCAATTGCTCCACGCTTGACAAGATTACGTAGGGACAAGGTAGCGAGGAGTTAAACTGCCTTTGATACCATAACGAGGCACTCTTAGAGAGGGCAACTCGTAGAAGGACAAATGATTATCCGACGAGAGAAACTTTGAATTTTCAAAATCATAGCCACTCTTTTGGTATGGGTACATGAAACGATTGTTGTCTCTTCAAAAGGCTGGGGCCTAGACGGCTGACGAATTCACACAACGTGTGAATTGATTAGAACTTCATGTACAAATCAAAGGAAAGGAAAGAGCACTGGCTACTGAAGGGTTGGGTTCATGATATAACTTCACGTTACTTGAACGAATAGACAACGAAGATTTGGCATCCTAAGAAAGGATACTTCTCTGAGGCTTTGAACTTCGAATATGACAAGAGGAGTGCCAGTCGGTTAAAGCCTACTCAAAAGTACTGGGGTCACATATGGCTGACTAATTCACACAACGTGTGAATTTAAGAGAGCTTTAAGTAAAATCCAATGTAAGGGTAAAAACATTGTCGAACAACGTAGTAAGAATCACCGGGGAGTGAATTTTTCTCCTAGCGGAGCTGTTATCACCGGAGAAATGGTTTCGAGGGATTGACCGAGAGACACTTAGAAACTATGCTTCTAATGTTCTCCTTGATGTTCTAGACACCAATATCAAGCTTCTGAATAGCCTTCAATAGGTCATCAAGTGAAGGTCAGACTCCGGGATTGAAAAGACATCATAAGGGCAACTCCTAGAATAAGTCGCACAAGATCCTTATGGAGAGTGGTTGTTCTTGTTGTTTCAAGAGATTATGACATTAGACCTTCCGACTAATTGTGTTAACCACGACATCAATCTTGCCGGATTTACAAAGAGACCTATGTCATGAATCCTTGAGAAACACCAACCATCATTGCTGCTTGAGATTCAGCTTAGGTTAGGTGTAGGATACTTCAGACTTAGCAAGTCTAGATAGAAATTTACAACCGTTACCACCAAGGTAAAGTTGCTAGATTCTCAAGTTATAGACTACAATGTCAAGCTCCAAAAGATTGAGCTAGATTGCGTAAAACCATGTGGTTGCAACTGCCAAAGGCAATTGCGTGCACCTGAACTGCTTGCCATGTAACACAATTGAGTCCTGGTGGGACATCAAAGAAGATATCAAAGCTATTAAGCTTCTTCTCTTTCTTGAACAAACCATGCAGTGGCTTAGTGTGCACAAGGAACCTTTCAAGAAAATGGAGGTAACAACCAACCATCTCAAGAATACTCTGCACAAGCATGATCGACTTGCGATGATTCCCGAGGGAAAGCAAACATAACTCTACTCGGATCCACGGCGACATCTTTCAGCAAATGCACGTGAACCAGAGAAGATCACTTCTAACATCCAAAACACATACTTCGTGATGACATGAAGATGGTTCTTAAAAGTTTCCAACATTAGTGCCAACTGTTCGATATGAACCTCTTTGGACATGGAGAAAATAAGAATGTCATCGATAGGCTCAACAACAAACTTATCAAGATACTCCAATAAGATGGTCTCATATGTTGTCTGAACGAGGCAAAAGTATTGGTCAGACCAAAGGACACGAACATGTACTCAGGCGAAACACCATGAGTATAAACATCATCAAGATAGTCCTTAGGGCTGAGTTTGATTTGACGATAGCCCAAGCTCAAATCAAAGATTTGGGAAGATAGCATATCCATCAAGGAGATACTTCCTGACTTCAACACAAACAAAACTAGACATCCCTTTAAGAAGAAACAAGCCGGATAGAGCTCTTGTCTTGCAACTCTCCAAGTTGTTGTTGAAGCTCAACCAACTAGTCTAGGATATCCAGTACGATTTCTTGGAGAAGTAGTGATTTAGGGAACCAACTTACTCACGAACCTGACAACACGGTCATGTGACAATATGGCGATACTTCTAGAAAGGCATCCAGAATATCACGAACCACCGATATGTCACCAAGTTCGAGAGGGAAACTTGCTTTTCAAAGCAGCGGATGTGGTCTTGAGAGCTTTGGCATGAACCTAACTCTTTGACCAAAGAAGGTGCACATGAACAACGGACTTGGAAGAACAGTCAAACTTTGCTTAGTGATTGTTTAACAATCATGCTAAGTATGACACAAACGTCCTTGGATTTCAAAGCAATGAGAATTGCTAAAAATCTCGGATGGTCACATCAATACAAACACCCCAACATTCCCAAGCACGGACAGGTCGGAGGAAGGGCGAGTAAAGATATGTAAGAGCATCACTTCATCGATAAGCCCATGAGACTTAACACGGCCTATAGATATAAAAGAGTGTGATACTTTAAGATAGAACAGACTAGAAGCTACATAAGCCTTTAAATCTGCGGATTACAACGCTTTGACCAAGTCCTAGAAATGGACGAGGTACTAGAGTTTGTTTCTCCTGACATCTCGAAGTGAAATGTCTTGGAAAGAACACAGGTGTAACATGCACTAGAAGATTCCAATGCACAATTACCACTTGGCTGCTAACTAGCAGACAAAGGTCGGAAAGTAACTAAGAGGAGGAACATGAACAGGATCATAAATCCTAAGATGTAGATGCACAAGATAGCACTCTTGCAAAACTCAAGCTGAAAAGGGAGGCGTGGCAGAGTCACGGACATATATGTGAGACTCGCAAAGAGCACTCTTGTGGTGATCCATTTGGTTCCATAAAAGAACCTCTGCCATAGCTAACGATAGGAAAGACCTTTGTTGTCGCGGTTCAACACGACAATAAACCACGAGCTTGAAGGATTAGTTTGAAGTTACTCATCCTGATGAAATGTTTGAGCAACATATCCAACAGGGATCAACTGAATGGATCTTGGGTTAAAGGCCAGCATCATGCACTGAGATTCACACTAAGAGAACACAGCACAATCCGGGACCTTCGGTTCAAGTCCAGGAGTTAAAATACGGAGAAAGGAGTAACACTACTATCTGAGTGACACGGAGGACACTACAAGGTAGTAATCACAAGCTAACTTTCAAGAAGCCATAGCTTCAGAAGTAACCAAGAAAAAGGAAAGGAGACATCCGAGGTGAAAGGAAACCTCGAAGCCTAGAACAGAATGATGTGGAAACCACAAAGTAGAGAGATCATGGTGGAAAGGAAGCTCTCGATTGAAATACAACCAAGAGAGAACAACGAACACACGACTCTAGAAAACTCAACTCTAAGTCAACTGGTTAAGAAACGTCATGCTCTTCAAGCACCTAAGCTTTGAAAGACCATAAGAGATGGTAAAACTTTTTTTCAAATCAACACAAGGTAAGGTGTGACACTGAATTAGAGTGATACCAGATAAGGAGTAAAAAGAACCCTAATCAGATTTTCGCAAATATTTTTAGCTTTCAAATAGTTTTCACAATCACTAGACTCAACATCGACCAATAGAAAGGGTTTCCTACAGGCAGTCCTGCTCTGATACCAAAACCTGTGGCGGCGATTGTGGGTGCCCCGGGTCGATTCACTTGACGGGGAGGACGAGGAATACATGGCGAGGACGATGGCGTGGTCGACGGAGCTCGCCGGGGCTCCAAACGGCGGCGATAGCCGGAGGCCGAGCGGCTACTGTGAGCACTAGGGTTTCGGCCTCGTGCAAGAAATCGAGGGAGAGGGGGAAAAATAGGTTCCTAGGGTTTCTGGCGGCGGCGCGGGTCTCCTTATAGACGTCGGCGGGCGGCGGCGAGCATCTCCACGCCCCGGCGACCATCGGGTGGCCGCGCGGGCGACAGCGAGCTCCTTGGCTCCGCGGGGAAGATGGCATTTTTGCCAAAAACCCCCTGGGGTTCGGGGTGGGCTGCTGGTTGGTTGGCCTGCTGGGCTGTGTTGGGCCACGCCAGGGAGAAGGGAGGGATGGGCTGCGCCCAGGAGAGAGAGGGGTGAGGGTTTCTCTCTTTTTTTCCAAAATTTGTTTCTATTTTTGTTTCCAAACTCTTTTTGGTATTTTGAAATAGGTTTGAAACTTCAAACTTTCTAAACTTTCAAAAAATAGTCAGGGAACATCATAGAATAGAATAGATGTTCCACTACTTTTATTTGGTAAACAATTGAGTATTTGAACTCAGAGAGAGAAGGATTCAAACCAACATTAGGGTTTTTTTTTCAAAACAATTCATTGATGCAATTTTCTTAGAAACAATATAATGATGCTCATGAAATGATGCACAATCAACCCTAATTAGGTTTTATTAAAACAAGGATGTTACAGCCAGCCCCTGCCTGCCACACAAATAAGAAGAAGAGCTCAGATACAACATGATTTGCTTGCTATTATTGATAAAGAGGAGAGCTACTGGCAACAGAGACCGAGAGAGAAATGGCTTCTCCAGGGAGACAACAACACTTCTTACTTCCATAGAATTTCCAATGGTTGCAAAATAAAAAGAACTATTTTCTCTATGACTGATGGTGATAATATTATTGAAGGAACCACTGACCTCCTAAATCATGCCACTGCCTTCTACAAAAATCTCTTTGGTCCAGCCACTTATTCTGGCATCAGGCTGAATAATCAGATTTGGTCTGCTGATGAAATAATAAACACCGAAGAGAGAGAGAGATAACGGATAGGAATTTCAGTGAAGAGAAAATAAAATATGCCATAGACCAGATGGAAAATAATAAGGCAGCTGGGCCTGATGGAATTCCTGCAGAATTTTATAAAGAATGCTGGGATACTATTAAAACAGATATGATGATTTCTTTCAATGACTACCACAAACATACAATTGACCTGAAAAGGATCAACTATGGCATTATTACTCTTGTGCCAAAGGGACCAGATGCAGACAAAATACAAAAATACAGACAAATTTGTCTCTTATAAGTCCTTTTCAAGATTTTCACAAAAGCTTTGACTATTAGAGCAATTTCCATAATGAACAAAGTTATACATCCCTGCCAGACTGCCTTCATAAAAGGGAGATATATTACTGATGGGGTTGCACTGTTACAAGAAGTGCCGAGGGAAGCAAAATTTAGGAAACAACATGGGGTTGTGCTGAAAATTGACTTTGAAAAAGCTTATCACAAGGTAAATTGGGAGTTCCTGTTTGATTGCTGTAGGCAGAAAGGTTTCAGTGAAAATTGGTTGATGTGGACAAAGAATGCAATTGCAGAAGGAACACTTAGTGTCAAAGTCAATAATAAAGTGGGTCCTATTTTGGCAGTCACAAGGGAGTCAGACAAGGTGATCCTTTTGCTCCTTTTCTTTTCAATATGGCAGCTAACAACCTTGATAAGATGGTTTCTGGCCTGATTGTGAGTTTGGCTGATAATATTATGACTAAAGGAATTGCTATGCTATAATATGCTGATGATACAATCTTACTGATCCAAGATGATTTAGAACAAGCCATAAATCTCAAGTTGTTGTTATATCTCTTTGAAACAATGTCTGGGCTGAAAATAAACTTTGAAAAGAGTGAAGTTATGCTAATTCTTCATGATGATAATAAGATTCAGACATACTGAGATTTTTTCAACTGCCAAAGTGGCACTTGGCCAATATAATACCTGGGCACCCCTATCTGTGCAAGGAGGCCCACTGTTGCTGAAATGGGCTTTCTAGGGGACAAGACAAAGGAAAAAATTAGTGCATGGGTGGGAAATAACATGTCTATTGGTGGGAGGATGATAAAAATTGGTGCCTGCATGTCCAGTACAATACAAGTGTTTATCAGATGTCTATGAGACTATTGCATAAAACAACTATTGTGGAAAAAGATAAACCTATCAGATCCCTTTTCTGGGCTGGAAGTGCAGATAAGAGAAAATACCACTTTGTCAAATAGAGATGGATCTGTAAGCCAAATAAAAAAAGTGGCCTGGTCCTGAAAGATCTTACAAAATTCAACATCAGTCTTATGTGCAAGTGGTTGTAGAAATTAGAATCTACTACCAGCCCTTGGCATGATTTTATGTGTAGAAAGTATCTTAGAGGTTCTGGTGTTTTCTACTCAAAAAGCATGCCAGGTGACTCTCCCTTGTGGACAGATATGCAAAAAATAAAGAATATTTATCTAGATGGGAGAATGACAAGCTTCTGGCAGGATGCCTGGTGTGGGAGTATTCCTTTGAGAGATTCTTTCCCTGAGATTTTTCACATCTGCAATGAGCAAGATGTCACAGTTGCTGATGCTGCTGCCCTTGGCTGGAATTTTTTTCCTTTAGAAGATATTTGTCCCCAGATTTAGCTGCTCAAGTTCATGGCCTGCTGGGTATTGTGAGGCAAACAGAACTATCTCAGGCAAAAGATAAACCTTCCCGAAAGTGGACAAAAAATGGGATTTATTTTGTGAAATCTATGTACAATCACCTGTGCAGGAATGGAACAGACAGATCCTTCAAACACTTGTGAAAAAGTAAGATTCCTCTGAAAATAAAGATTTGGCTATGGCTAATCTGGCATAATGCAATTGCAACAAAAGACAACCTGTTGAGAAGAAACTGGAATGTGAGTGCTTCGTGCCAGTTTTGTCACCAAAATGAAAGCATATCACATCTATTTTTTGAATGTGTTGTAGTAAAATATGTGTGAAGGCCAGGCCTGGAAGTTTTACACAATTCTTCTGGTGGTTCCCTCACTTTGTTCCTGCTAGCAGGCCAGATTGCTGGCTTGGCAGCAATTTGTTAGGAAATATGGAAACTTCGAAATAGAGCTTGTTTTGAGATGAAACTGATAAAATCTTCTAGTGAACTAATCAGTTTGTCTGCTGTTTTTATGACCTACTTGGAAGGGCTCCATAATTCAGCTGATGAAGGAAATATCAAAGCAGGTGCTGATAAATTGCTCCGGTTGGCGGCGGCTGCTGCTGCTACTTCTTCAAACACTGGAGGGAGGGCTGGTAGAGGAACTTTGACTATTACTGATTTGGCGACGGCTGATCCTAGAAGGGAGGATATGGAGACTGATGAGACAGAGAACTGGCGTTCTTCTCCTACTTGCCCTTTGGTAGCAGTTAAGATAGACGATGATTGATGGTGGTTTTGTCTAGCTGACCTGAGGGTCCTTTTCTGCATATTTTGTTGTTGAATTTCTGCAGTTTTCTATCGGCTGGTCTGTAATTAACTCTATAACGCTAGCATTAGGCGGCCCCCCCTTTCCTGTGATGCAAAAACTACTGGTGTTTTCGTTATCCCACGATAATAAAAATCGATCCCATGAGGGGTGGATCGCTTGGAAAAAAAGCATGAATTTCAGAGGAAACTACTGTGTTGTCTCATCACGTCAGTGCGCTGGATATATATGCGTCTGGCAATACTGTTGACGTATCTTGGGTTAACTCATGGCGTACTACGTTTTCTCCGATAGGTGTGTGGTTGAGCACGGACAAGACGAAATCAATATATTCTTGTAAGCTTTCCCGGCCATCGTGTTGCTACTTTGCCGACAATCTAGAACTTCACCGTCAAAAGGAAATCTCGGCTGAGAATCCAAGATCAGGCTGAAAAACATTAACCAAGACATACTACATGCAAACGTCGAGCCCCACCATGCACGACACATTGCCTCCTGAACTTTAATTTTCTCGAGCACACTGCTTTCGATCTACTGCCATATCTGGGAATTATTCCTTCCTTTAACCAGCAAAGCTTGCATGTACTTTTCATAAAGTCCGGCACACACCATGAGTGCAATATATTTGGATTAGACAGTTTTATGATACTACCCCGTCACTTCGTTCCTAAACATAGGATCGCTTTCTCGACAATTTTTAATGATGGTTATTTTTGATAGTATTAAAAATATTATTCCCTCCATTTCAAATTAGCTCACAAGGTTTCTTCTTTCAGAATGAGGGGACCTACACACTAAAACGTACGTATCAAGATAGACGTGTATATATACCAAAGACGAAACCCGCATCAACTAATTTGAAACAGGACAGTTGTAAAAAATTGTAATATGATTCAATAAGGAGTTGTTTCTACATTATTACTGAGAATGGGCAATTTGGTATACATGAAAAAATAGTACTCCATATACAAGTAGTATGTTGACGCGGTCTTAGTTCAAATTCTAACCAACAATTAACCCAATAATATTTGTTTTTTTGCTGGAAATAAAATATGTGGGTTATAAAACAGAATATATAGCGTTGCACCACTTGTCTGGACATATTATTAAGGGATTTGATTATGTTCTTTATCTCATGCAAACTCCTCTATTTTCTCGAGCAAATTAGCCAGGCGCAATCCCACCCCAAAATGCTATAATTTTCCCTCCACGTACGCAATTTAATGTATGTGCCAAAACTATTTGCCCGAACTGAGGGAGTACTACTTTTGGTCTCACTTCTTTTTGTACTGAAAAGCAAATTTTGTTACAACTATGAGTTTGTAACTATAAGAAGATATTTTTAACTTTTACGGTGAAAGTCTAAACTTGCACACTCAAAATAAGCACCTTAAGAGTTTGGAAGGGAAGTAACTACAAATGGTTGATTTTTTTTTGATGCGGGTTGAAACACGAACGGTGAAAAACTAGGACTTAAATAAATGCAGAGACGAAATATAGGTCTGGAGTAACCAATAATTGTTACATGTACGAGTGTCCTAAAGCTTTAATAGATCTGTTTTCTTAATTATGCAAGCAATCAAAATGTATGTTGCGTGTATCACAAGCGGTCACATAGACGATAAGAAGTTATGTGATCTATTGACCCGACAACTTTATGCAATTTAAAACACCCCAATCACATCTCTTAATACTTGAGCTAAGTTATGCCTATGTTCCTCGCAAAAATAAAGTTGTCCTTATTTTTACTAAATATACCTCACTGTTATTATGGTAAGTAATGACTCCCCACATGTAAACATGTTGATATATAACTCGACATCTCAAAATTGAGCATTCCACATGCACCATTTCAACACTGATAACTTGAAGCACAATGATGTCATGCTATGTTGAAATCGAGACATAAACTTCTTGATAAACATGCCTTCTAGCAAGGCTAATATTTACATCAACAAAAGTGTAAACTCTATGACCAGTTTCATGTGCAAGAAAAGGCCTTCATGCGCCCTTGCAACATCAGCTGGTGAATTTGAAGCCCAAAGAGTGGCAATGTAATCACATAATGACACCAATGTCATATTCAAGAAAAATACAAATATTTTGAGATCATGCAATTAACACTGATGGAGAGAGCATTTAAAAAGGACTAAAAACTCGACCCTCCGTAGTTTTTCAATGGTGATGTTTTTATATGTTCATGGCTCTTTATGAAGATCTCACCGCATGAAAGAACACGAAGTACGATCGATCAGATTTGCGTGGTATGTACATTATTGTGCAGTACCACATGAGATCTAGATCCGCGAAAAAGAAGATTTGAAGGCCACCTAATGGCGCTCATTATTTTGTCCTATGATCATATCACATGCATGCACACTCAATTAAAGGCAGTGTCCATGTCAAACAAACTTTAGCGACACAATTTAATTTTGCACGTGTATATATATGTCTAGCAATATAGTGTACTTCACCTTTCTGTCTTGCTTAATTAGAAAGCTGCTTTAGTGGGATTCAGCAGAATCCACCATGAGAGAGAGAAGGGGAGAGAGTTTCACAAAGGGGAACATATAGATATAGGTCATGCGGTAAGAAAGTCAGGCAGGACGGGATACTGATGGATATGAATTGCTTTGCCTCTTTGAGAAAACAAGAGTGCATGGATGTGCGCGTGCGTCAAAGGAAGAAGACGGTCGATTACTGATGTCACGAATTGCCTTTCAAGTTTAGTTTGAATTATCTAGACTTGACAAACCACGCCAGGCGTGCAAGCATACGCACGAGTGCACAATTAACTTTGTGGCACTTATGCATGCGTGTACTAATGCACCCCACATGCGTTTGTTGGTTGCGCCCATCTACATCGGCCCTTTTTTTTGAGAGCACGCGAAAAACATGCCTTATCTTTATAGAAGAGAGAGCATAACAATATACAAGATCAGCACCACGGTACTGAGAACACACACACCACCATCCCTCCGCCTAGGTCTACTCTCTCTCTATGTCTAGCCTCCCTCCTCTCTTGGCCCTCTCCCAAAGGTGGAAATCATCCCTAATCTGGGCCATCATTTGGTCGATCGTCTTCTGCTCCCTTGCGTTTCCAAAAGCCCTTGCATTCCGCTGTTTCCAGAGCATCCATGCCATGCTAATCACCATGGAGTCAAAACGCTTCCTATCGATCCTATTCACTCGCTTGCGGACCTCCGTCCACCATCTCTGCAGGTTGCCCGTGAAACCTGGGTCGGCTATCCGTAGATCCACACTGTGTAGCACCCTGCACCAAATCTGTCTCGCATAAGGGCATATGACAAGGACGTGATCAACGTTATCCTCATCTTGCAGACATGTATAACATGCATCCGGGTGCTCCTGCAGACCGTGCCTCGCCCTTTCAATAGTCCTTCAAATAGGGTTACCATCTAGCCACGGCCCCAACAATTGCAAATTACCTAGGGCGGCCCAATATTTTATTCAATACTCCCACCCGGGCCTCACACATAGGGACCGACGTGGGAGCGCTAGACACAGCCGGCAGAGGGGGGCACGTCGGATTATGATAGACATGTCAGTTTTGTCATTTACACTAACAACACCGCATTTCACATTTACACCGACTGCCGCGCCCGTTCTGCCGAGTTCACACCACCACCCACCCATTTCATTTGCCGCCACCGCTGATGCCACAACTCCCATTCCCTCGTGGTCGCAAGCCTCGTCAGAAGATGGAAGAGGAGACAACCCAAAGGACGACGATGACAAAGAACGACCGAAGGAAGGCGGACACCGTTAAGAAACCGCTGATGGAGGCGGCGACCTTGCTGACCGCCTTTGCTAGAAGCCAAGGGCTCAACGCTAGCACAGGGCGTCTGTGGAAGCCAAGCGAGTACCACCGTGGGCCGTTCAAGGGGAGGGTTTCCGACCTCCCTAGCCAAGAGAGTGGTGTCGCGATGCCGCTGTCACGATTCTCTCCCAATGTTGGCGAGAGTGAGCTTGATGGCTTCGACCCGAACACCTGGCCCTTTATTAGTTCTATTTCGACCGAGAATAACTTAGTTCTAGGTTGATTCTATGACTACTCGATTTGCATTAATTATGACTCGTATGGAGAACTGCATATGAGGGTGCAATTGCATATCTCTTTTCCCTGCTACACACAAAATTGAGCAATGATTATTTGATCGAGAATTAAGTTAGTTCTTTTTTTTCGAGGGTGGAATTAAGTTAGTTCTAGTTCAGCAGATAACTAGCCATGTGAGAGAAGGAAAAAATCATTGCGAGCTTGCCGCACAAGGGAGTGCCATGTGCGAAGATCCCAGTTCGGTCCGGTTTCACCCAATTTAGAAGCTCCCAATTAGTATCTTATCAGAAAGAGTCGCTCTCAAGGCCAGTTTGGGTCGATCCATCTCAAGTCTCCACGGAGGTCTCTCCCGCGTTTCTACCGTCTTCTTCTTTCCCACGTGACACACCATTTTCCGCCGATGACTCCATAATTAAGCACATCTCGATCTGGCTCCAGCCCACAACCAAGTGCACGTTCGCCTCGTCACCTGTATATATGTGGCATGCAACTATCCGAGCATGCCTACCAACTCGACTTGCCAAATTCACTGGGACTCGTTGAACCACTGAGAAGTTAGAAATTCCTATTATCTGCGTCACATGTACCTCAGTACGTATTCAGAAAGATCAACTTTCTTCAATGGAAAGACAAAAACCCGACCAAATTTACAATTCAAGAAAGTGAACGCAACCTATATCTGAAAGAGTGTACTGAAAGAGAGGCTGAGGCAACAATCATTTGTATATAAAGCCACGGATAACAGATTGTGTGCTATCAAGTATTGTGCAGCGTTTGGCCTCTCGGCATCCAGTGAACCCGGTATTTAAAAAAACGAAAAAAATATTTTAAATTTTAAAAAATTATATAAATATTTACGTGGATAAGTGCACCTGTTCTCTACATATTTGCAGAGTTGCCAAAAAATACAATGGGTACACAAAAATCACAAAACCATGGCTTTAAAAAGGCAAAAAAGAAACACGATTTTGCTTTAAACATTTGCTATTTTTGTGCAGACCACATATGAAAATAGTTTTCAATACAATTTTGGTATAGTACATAGTTGACATCTATATATATATATATTTCAATTTTCAAGAGATTTTTTTATTTAGAAACTAGCTAACTGGAGCTCGGAAGGCAAAACAATTTTCGATCAAGGGTACCCGTACATGTGTAGAAATAACATAAGTACAATCATGTTACTTCAACAACTTAAGCATATGACGTGCCAGAGAGTCCACATTGATGCATGAACTTTAACCCCTATAATTTTGCTAATAGAAGAGTTAATCTCCCTCACTTTCTATCGCCAGAAGTAGAGGAAGTGGGAGACATTGTAAACTGTTGTAATTCTGTACTCTAGTTAGAGAACCATGTTTCTAGTCTTAATTGGTAGCAGTACGTAGTGCTTCACAGGTACACTTTACAGGTACCGCATTTGCCATTATTTGACACAGTTGACTTTTATGATGGTCCGTGCAAGCTCGGTACTGTTGGAAATACACCTTATCAATCCAAAATCATTAGACCAAGAGGACCGGGAGAAAAAATACGCCATAGCCTGCATGCATGTGACTATGTGAGCGAGTCTAGCATTCCAGTGCACAAGACCCACCAGTCAGAGAGACCACATACATGCCCTTCTCCGCAACGGTCCCCGACCAATTCTACGAATTCAGGAAAATTACTCCCTGCGGCCTAATTATGTTGCATATAATTTGTAGTTAAAATAATTTTGATCTAATATATATAAAGAATATCGATATCTACAATACCAAACTTACTTCCTCCGTCCTCAAATAAGTGTACATCTAGCTCTAAACTTTATCCACAAAAGAATGTACTTCGCCAGGGGAGAAGTTAAGGTGGTCCTGCGATCGCCAGGGGAGAAAAAGCTTGGAGGGAGCCTGCGTGAGTTGTTCTTGCAGCATGATCTTGTACCGGCGATCTCGGCGCTCGTCGGCGCCGTGGTTCCGCTCGGACGTGACCCCCATCGTGAGGGCGTGGAGGAGTTCTGGGCGAAAGCCTAGCCTCGGCCGTTGGTTGGGGCCGACAGCGGCGGCGCCCTGGCGTCGCCTACCTTCTTGGAGGCGTTGTCGTAGAGCTCCGCTTTCACATCGTGGAGTTGTGGCCCTCGGGAGAAATCCCTAGCTTTGGGTTGCTGAAGCGGGCGATGCTGGCGGTTGCGTCGCTATCTTCTTGAAGGCATCGTCTTGCAGGGTCTACAAGTGTCTGTTTGCTCGTATCTCTCTCGTCGGCGGGTTGGTGGATGTCGGGGTGGTGGCCCCGAAAGGTCGTGTTGGTGCGCCGAGGTGGCGGCCTCGGAATCATCGCGGGTGGTGGCCCTTTGAGGTAGGGCTGCGGCTCGTCATGGCTTGGGTGGCAGTGTTGTGCCGTTTGGACGGTGACTCTGTCGGCCCGGTCGACGCGTCCACGTTGGGGCGGTCGGACTTTATGCCGGGGCGGCGGCCCCGGGTGAGTTGGTGTGATGCCCGTGGTCTGCGGCCGTTTACCCTGTGCAGCTTGGGTTGCGGGTGGATGGTTCGTGCGGCGTTCCAGCTCGAGAGCGAGCGGTGTTACGTCGGGGCGGCGGCCCCGGAAGGTGGTGGTGGTCTTGGTGGACGCGCAGGGCGAGACGGAGCAGCGGTATGTCGGAGCGGCGGCTCCGAATGTTCTTCTTCCTGACAGTGTTGAGGACATCGACTTTGTGTTGTGAGGGCGACAAGGTCGTTTTGGCGCAGTTCTCTGAGCGGTTCGTCTTCTTCAGCTAGGTTGGAGTGTCCCGTGTCTGCTCCTCCCATAGTAGTCATGGCGTCTTCTCTCCGGCTTGGTTGGATGGCTAGCTGGTCTTCGCGAGTGTGTCATCTGCTTGTATCAGTAGTGGGTTTGAGTGGGCTTGCCCTTGTGACGTGGTGAGTGGGGGCTTGCCTCCGTGGTGTCTTGTTGTATGGTTTTCGCCCGGTTTTCTCCTAAAAATTGTGCACTTTCTGCTTAATTAATGGATGAGGCAAAGCTTTTGCCTCCGTTTCAAAAAAAAAAGAGTGTACTTCTATCTTCCCAATGCACTTTAATTGCTTCTCTCTCATCGCACGGAAATCAAACCCAATAATATTGTGTTGATGTTCTTCTTGTTTTCTACATGCACTTAGGCTGGTTATATCGCATAGTATCATATACTAGTATCATGCATATGATATTTGTCTATGATACTATCTCTATAATGAGTAGTATTATAGAGTAGTACCATAATATTCTAAATTTATTATTTTGTAGAATCCCAATGTAAATCTATGTACAAGATCTATTTAGCATTTACTTTTCTCGTAACATGCGCATGCGCTATGATACAATATCCACCTATGTTACTTTAGACATATCTCTCTTCATTAATTAGATGCCACATCAGTATTTTTGTGGGCCTAAGATGCATGATACTACCTAAGATACTAGCACTATGGCGAGCCTTAGCTCATTAAAGGTGAAAGAATTAAAGAGGAGAGATGCATGTTTCCAATGTACTTTTCACTCCACTTCATAATTTATCTTGAAAAAACCCGCATGTACACTTATTTGTGGACGGAGGGAGTATATTACAACAACCACCATGAATATTTCCATGTTGTATGCAATGGATATTGCAAGGGTTCATATTTTTGTCTTTATACATGATAAATTTTAGTTTTACTAAGAGTTATATGTAACACATTTTGGGACGGAGAGAGCCCGCATGTGCCGAGGTCCATGGTTTACCTTCGGATCTGTCCAGCCTAGAGACAGGTGCTTCTCAATGACCTTGCTATACGTCCTCCGTTCTAATTATAAGATGTTTTAGATATTTTAATGTGGACTACATAAAAGACCCAAACGAGTGAACATACACATTAAAATACATCTATATACATAATCCCTCTGTTCTGATTTAGTCTACATTTTAATAAAAAATGAGAAAAACTAGTGTTGCATTCATTAGTACTTCTTACATATGTGAATAACCAATCCAAGCTACATTAAAAATAGTAATGCCCAATAAAGAAAGTAAAACAACTTCGTTCGTGTTGTTGTTGACTAAAGTTTAGAATGTAAATTATTTCACAACAAATTTTGGAACTAGAATGAAGATTATTTCAGAATGGAGGGAGTACGATTCAAAAAATGCAGAACATCTTATAATTTGGAACAAACTGATATCATTTTTGAAAATTCATGAAGACAACATTAGAGTATAAGAAATCTACTACTACTATACGAGCATTTTATTATCAGGCAAACGATACAAAATATTGGTCTTACATATTATTTTAAAATGGGGAGTACTTTTTTTAAGGTAATTTACATGCCCTAGTTAGTTCGAAAACATACTATAACACAAACATCAAGATGCTCATACATACTAATAAAGCGCGGGGGGGGGGTACCTGATAAACAGTAAATTCATAAATATTTAAATTTTTTAAAAATGATATTTGTCAAGCACACACGGCATGCAAGCAATACAAACCAAAAGTAAATATAGTAAATATGAAGTGCAATGTATTTTTTTATGTATTTTTGGAATTCATTTTAACTAAGAAAAGCGTGTCGCTTTTCGTGATGACAATTGGCGTGCCCTGGCTCCCGCGCGGCTTCCTACCCCCTTCCCTGCACAGCACGCGTAGACCGCGGAGATGGTTGCTGGTTCTCATTCCCTTTTAGTTTGTAGATTTGACTACCAAAATCAAAATATCTCTCGAACCAAGCGCCAAAATAAAGTTTCATTTTCACGGCTGTGCTAGTCACGCCAAGATCTACAAAATTTGAGCCGATGTTGATATGTTTTGAACAACTTTTTTTTGTACTACCTTTGGTGCCTAGGTTGCACTGCCTTAGATTGTTTTGCACGGCGCAGTGTCCTGATAGTGCATCGCCCGTGAACTGTCTTTTTGTACCACATTGCAGTGTCTTTGATCATACTGCCTTGGTTCACTTTGCACGGTGCGGTGTCCTCATAGTGCACCGCCCGTGCACTGCCTTTTTGTACAACATCGCACTGCCTTGGATCGCTTTGCATGGCGCGGTGTCCGGGTAGTGTACCACCCATGCACTACCTTTTTGTACCACGTTGCACTTTATTGGATCGCTTTGCACGACATGGTGTCCTGGTAGTCCACCACCCGTGGCACTGCCTTGGATCGGTTTGCACGGCGCGGTCTCATGGTAGTGCACCGCCCGTGAACGGACTGTGTGTACCACATTGCACTAACTTGGATCGCTCTGCACGACGCGGTGTCCTGGTAGTGCACTGCCTTTTTGCACCACGTTGCACTACCTTAGATCACTTTGCACGACGCGGTGTCCTGGTAGTGCACTGCCCATGCACTGCCTTCTTGTAACATGTTGCACGTCCTTGGATCGGTTTGCACGACGCGGTGTCCAGCTAGTGCACCGCACATGAACTATCTTTTTTGTACCACATTGCACCGCTTTGGATCGCGTCGCATGGGCGATGTCCTGGTAGTGCACCGTCGTGCACTACTTTTTCGTATCATGTTGCACTGCCTTTGATCGCCATGTATGGCGTGGTGTCCTGGTAGTGGATGTACGTGCACTGCCTTGTTGTATTGCGTTGCACTTCCTTCAGTTATAGTGCACGGCGCGATGTGCACCGCCTGCACACTGCCATGTTCTATCGTGTTGTACTGCCTTCGATCATGGTGCATAACTAATTGTGCACCACACATGCACTGCAAGTTGTATTGTGTTGCACTGCGCGGGTCTAGTGCACTGCCTTATTACTGCGTTGTACTGACTTTTTTGGTATACTATATTTTTTCGTGGTGCACTACTTTTTTATCCTTTCTAATAACGCTAGGTAGTTATACGTGGTGCATTTTAAATACAGGGCAGTTGGACGCGGGATAGAGCACTGTAGCGTAGACACGTGGCAAGCATGGAGCGGACCCCGCGAGGCCTCGCGCCTGCCCACGCACTAGTCATTCTCATTGGAATAAAACAGTGTTGATAATAAAAGTGCATGCAAATTAAAGTAAACGTTCTAATTTCTAATGGATTAAAATGGATTGGATTGATGGATTCACTTGACCTCTCTCATAAACATGGTGTCATGAATATATCTTGAAATAACAGGTTAAGAGTGATAAAAAATTGAATGATACACATTCATATGTGCTTCACCACATCTTATCATATATAGCGATGATGTAACACATCTCATTAATACTTTATTAGCTGAGAAAACTTAGTCAACAAAGTTAAGAATAAACAGATTACTGCTTTAAGAACATTTACATGATGTTGATTGACAATATACTATCTTGAATAAACAAGGTCACACATAATTTAACTAGATGAACAATAACATAAGCATTCATTTATCCCTAGTGAGGTAACTAATCTAAAGATAGAAACCTTCGTAGCACACCAACTTGTTGTCACCGTCCACATGCTTACCAATACATTACTCCAACTAACACACATGTCATCACATGGGTTCTTGCATACAAGTTTGATAAGAACATAGTATACATGAACCGGATAACATATGCATTTACAAATACATCATGCACATTAATCTCAATTGCATCTCATAAATTATCTCATAATAGAAGATCCACCATCGAGTTAACACATACATGACCAAAATCATGTAAAGTGGCTCATGTGGCTCTAATTAGTAAAGGTGATAAAGAGAGATTGATACAAGATACTTCCACAAACCCATAGTCCAGGAGTGAAGTACTCCCTCTTCATTTATGACGATGATGGTTATGATGTTGATGGAGGTGGAAGAGCAATCGGGGCTGACTCTGTCGGTATTGCCCCTCCAATCTTCACAAATCTTCTCCGTTTTGTGTATTCTCTGGGTATGTTTGGTTTGGTTCCCCAAGTAGCCACGCCAAAAAATTGGCTGCCCATGAATTATTGCTCATTGTTTGGTTTGTAGCCAATATTTTGGCTGCCAATAGATGTCTAGCCCTTCCACTCACAGATTCTTGCCAAATAATTGGCCAAACGTGGGCCAAGGATTTCTTGACCAAAATATTGGCAGCCAACTCTTGCCAAATATTTGGCAGGGCTAGTGTGGGCACCAACCAAACACACCCTATATTTCCTGTTCGCCTCTTTATGATCTCGCATATCAGGTCTTATTCATAGATATTTTAGGTCAATACGAAGACATGGTCGTCGAAAAGAGACAAAGGATCCATGAGGCCCTAGTGCTCCCCATGGGGCAGCTTAGGGTGGCGGTCGCGCCGTGGAATCCACCCGCGCCTTGTACAACTCCAACTTCATATATTTTTTTTCTCATATTCTAGTATTTCCAGAAACAATGACATCGCAAAAGGTGGGGTTCATTTGACGCCCGGAAGGTCCCTCAAACTCAAAAGTACGCAAAATAGAGTTTTTCAGATCTGGAGCACATATTATAAATAAATAAAATAGGACTTTGTAGAAAATCCCCGAAATCACTGTAAAACATATTGGGATCCTCACATGTCACGCTAATACCAATGAGTATCACGAAGTTCATGGATACATTTTACATGTATTACTTATCTAGTCTTACGGTTTGTCTATTTTTTACGTTGTTTATTCCATCTAATAGAAAAATCAAGATTGTATCTAGTAGACACAATTGGTTATTATCTTTTCACAGAAATATAGATATGTTGATATAGAAACACTATTTGACCCCTAGGATACCGAAAACTTATTTAGCATCCAACATACTTACGTTGTTACATCCATAAATTTATGTTTTATGCCATAACTAGGTTCATACTAAATCAAACAAAAAAAGTTGACTAAAAAACACAATGTTTGAGTCATTAAAGTGTAAATGCATAAAAAATGTATTTTATGTTGTATTTTTATACGTCACATAAATAGAAATTTATGTCATATCAATTTTTTCTTATGTTCTACTCGACTACGGAAGTAAGAGGAAATTTACATGATGTAAAAATCATATACAGTTGGAAAGATACATTTACGTAGAATAACTTTTCTGCACCATGGCATGGGGTCAAATAGGGCTTCGCTATGTTGATATATGTACAAAAAATATTTTTTTGTGCAGATTGTATGCTAAAAATAAAAATGAGAATAATTATGAAGAATGATACTAACATTATCGGACAAAAGCTTGAGCAGAAAATTTTATACTTGTTATCTATCCTACCTTCTATAACACCATGGGTGGCGAAAATGAGAGGGTGCAAAGCCTACGTGAGCACTGCTATCACTTCACATTGTTAGGATTCATCCGCGGATCGATCATATTAAATTAGACGAATACACACATGCGAAAAACTCGTGGCCAGAGGCACGTATCGTGCCTTTTTCTTATTTTAACTTCTAATTTTCTCACGGTACAACTTCACTTTGATTACACAACGACCCTGTGCGTTTATATAGACACACGACTACGACCAGCTAATACCAATGCTGATCGGACATGAACTAGAATCCAAGCCGGACTACCACAAAGCCTAGACTAGAGACTAACTCTAAGTACTGCCTGGACTAGTGCTTCCTTAGTAGCAAAACTAAACCGACTCTTCTCAATGTTTCCTATTCTACTTGTACTGGGATACTGGAATACGAACTAGTAGCAACACACCTACGACTCAGACGTGACCCAGACTCAACTTAACCTGGCAAGATTATTGCTAACAACCCCCCCTAATCTTGACTCTGTCGTCTCCTAGCGCTTCTCTATTCTTACTTCCGCATCTTCACATCACATTTTCATTGTCATATCTGTACAGTTAGTATGACCACATAGAAAACATGCAGTACACCTTTCCTCTGCTATGCTTTGCTACCGCCATTGATTGACCCCTGTTGCACTGCGTTTACACCTATGCGCCACCACGATTGCTAGCATCCTCACACCCAGTTCACACCATACTCCTCTTGTACTTGTTTACAATAGTTTTTCCTCCTATTGTGCACACACCTCCTCGCTTTACGGTAGCCCTTCCCTACCACCGTCCGCCTTCGGCATTGCACCGAACCACGCTGGCTGCAACCAGGACACTCCACGAGGACATGGACATAACTCACAAAACACTGTGCACACCTCACACACCTGACACGCTTTAACTGCAAAAGATCCTCATGGAGACGAGCATTTGGACACAACGACGACTCACAAACACAACGACGCGGACTCAACGTGCCAATTTGCACGGCCATGACTCCTTGAATCTTTTAACTCCTCCGAAGACGACCTTGACAAAACTCCTGGACGACGATCTTGACGAGACTTCTGGTACCGCACCTCAGAACCACCTCTCCCACCAACGATCGTCCACCTCCACCACCTTACCGACGACAACACCCGTCATCTCCTTTGTGTCTCTCCTCCGAGAAATGGTCTCCTACCCCGAGGCGCTAGTTGGGTCGCCTCCTCGGGGCAAGCTTAGCTTCAAATCTTCGACCTTGCTCTGATACCAATTGTTGGCATTTCCCCGTGGATCAATCACATCAAATTAGAAGAATACACACACGCGAAAAACTCGTGGCAAGGGGCGCGTATCGTGCCCTTTTTTTTAATCTTCTGATTTTCTCACGGTACAACTTCACTTTGATTACACAACGACCTGAGTGTTTATATAGACGCACGACCACCACGAGCTAGTACCAATGCTGATCGGACATGAACTAGACTACAAGAAGGACGACTGCAAAGCCTAGACTAGAGACCATCTCTAAGTACTGCTTGGACTAGTGTTTCCTTAGTAGGAAAACTAAACCGACTCAGCTGAATGTTTCCTATTCTACCTCTACTGGAATACGAACTAATAGCAGGGACGAAGCTGGAAAACATTCTCACTGGTGTCAGCTCTATTTTGTCCATATTTTACTGGGGTGATCGTTCTAAATTTGACACTAATTTATACTACTTAGTGAGAATTGCTAATTTTTACTGAGTCAGCTGACCCCAATGGCTATATCCAGCTCCGTGCATGACTAATAGAAACACACCTACGACTCAGACGTGATCCAAACTCAACTTAACCTGGCATATTATTGCTAACACATGTGAAAGGGGATCATAATTTCTTCAAAAATCAATGCCACTTCTAGAATATATCGAAATTCTTCAGCAAATGTTAGACCCGATTACGAAATTTCACATGTTATGGTAAGGCAACGGCAATCCATTTTTATGTATTTGGGACAAGACAACATTCATAAACCAACCAATATAGATATTACATATAATATCAAATTAAATACCTACATTAGTATCCTTCAATGTTCTTTGAATTACGAATGCATTATATTTATGAACAATATTAAACCATATTTGAACGTACTCCACCAAAAAATATGCTTCCGCGAGGAAGAGAGAATGAGTGATGTCTTTGACTCGGTACATACATTACGACAACGACAACAAAAGTGGATGGCCGCTTCTACATTTCCGCAATAAGTTCTCTTCCAGAGATGAGAGGATAAGGACCAACTCTCATGAAAAGGTACAAACACAACAGACGTGTGATTTTGTCGAAAGAACTTGAAGGGTGTGAAGGAGGGTATTTTCCACACATTTTAGTAAAAGATGCATCTTTCACTCATGGGGTAAAACTTGATTTTAGATATAAATGATCATTATATTCACATATTTATCACATAGATTACGACTCAAGAGGGATTTATGGTGTCAATGCCCAATAACAAAATAAATTCACACAATAGTTTGATGTTGTGGGTAACAAAAATGGGAAGACCAGGAGACCCGTGCCATCTCAACATCATGATATTCAAATATACTACAAAAAATCCTTAGACTGAGCCATAACAAAAGAAATTATAATGGAGATGGAACTACCAATATTTTCATCAAAAGTAGAATGGTAGGAAAAAGGAAAACCATATTTATGTGATACATTTTAACAGAGAGGAAGGTCTGGGAGAAGAAATCTTGATAAAGCATGTGACTGAGTTTTACTTGAGTTTGTTTGGATAGACTGAGAGACCAAGCTTGAGGCTAGATGGGACTGAATGTGACAAGCTCTTAAATATTTATAGTGTGTTTCTGACTAGACCTTTTGAAATGGAGGAAATTAACAGAGGTGGTATTTGGTCTTAAACAAACAAAGCTACATAGCTAGATGATTTGCCTGTAGAGAGTTCTACCAAGTGTTTTGGGAAACTATGAAATTTGACCCGAAAGTGTTGTTTGATGCCTTTCATAAAGGAAATTGGACATTGAGAGGTTGAATCATGGAATAATTACTCTCATTACAAAAGTATTAGGTACATGTGGCATTTAAAAGTTTAGACCAACCTGTCTATTATAAAAGACTAACCAAATTAATAGCTAATACATTGGGTTCGGTTATTCAAAAATTTATTGCTAATACACAAACTTCATTCATTAAAGGCGGATTATTATGGAAGGCATCATGTTTCTTCATGAAAAAATCATGAGTTTCACCACAAGAATGTGTTAGTGGTACTTTTCAAAATTGATTTTAAAAACCTATGAAAAAAGTCAACTGGGTTTTCCTACACCTGATGATGCAAGCCAAAGGCTTCAAAGATTTGTTGTTTGGTTGGGTGATGAAATCAATCAAAGGTGGGAGAGTGGAAATGAAAGTAAAAGACCAGATTGGCACCTACTTTCCAACTTACGCTGGAGTTAGATAAGGTGATCCACTTTCACTAATCCTCTTTGATGTGGTTGGTGATGGATTAGCTACGGTGCTTGAACAAGCACATGACCAAGATCATATTCATTGGCTAGATCCACATTTGGTGGATGGAGTTTTGTGTATTGATACGTCTCAAACGTATCTATAATTTCTTATGTTCCATGCTACTTTTATGATGATACTCACATGTTTTATACACATTATATGTCATATTTATGCATTTTCCGGAACTAACCTATTGACGAGATGCCGAAGGGCCGATTGCTTGTTTTCTGCTGTTTTTGGTTTCAGAAATCCTAGTAAGGAAATATTCTCGGAATCGGACGAAATCAACGTCCAGCATCTTAGAATTCCACGAAGCTTCCAGAACACCAGGGAAGGACCAGAGGTGGGCCACAGGGCCACCATATGATAGTGTGGCGCGACCAGGGCCTGGGCCGCGCCCCCCTATTGTGTCACCGCCTCGTCAGCCCTCCGACTCCGTCTCTTCGCCTATTTAAAGGTCCCTGACCTAAAACCTCGATACGGAAAAACCACGCTACGAGAAACCTTCCAGAGCCGCCGCCATCGCGAAGCCAAGATCTGGGGGACAGGAGTCCCTGTTCCGGCACGCCGCCGGGACGGCGAAGTGCCCCCTGAAGGCATCTCCATCGACACCATCGCCATCTTCATCAACACTGTTGTCTCCCATGAGGAGGGAGTAGTTTTCCATCGAGGCTAAGGGCTGTACCGGTAGCTATGTGGTTCATCTCTCTCTCCTATGTACTTCAATACAATGATCTCATGAGCTGCTTTACATGATTGAGATCCATATGATGAGCTTGTAATCTAGATGTCGTTATGCTATTCAAGTGGATTTTACTTATGTGATCTCCGGAGACTCCTTGTCCCACGTGTGTAAAGGTGACAGTGTGTGCACCGTGTGGGTCTCTTAGGCTATATTTCATAGAATACTTGTTCACTGAGTTATGATTTGAGTTGGATGTCTCTACGAAATTGTGGTGTGTTAGTACCTCCTATGAATGCTCACAGTGAAAGCGTGGGGTGTTTATTAGTACTTGGGAATACATCTTTAAGGTTTGCCTACATGATGAATTAGTGTTCGTTATCTTGCCAAAGAGTAATTCAGAGTAGCATAGTGAAGTGCTTATATTTATATTCAATTATGATTGCAATGTTGAGAGTGTCCACTAGTGAAAGTATGATCCCTAGGCCTTGTTTTTAAACATTGAAACTCCGTTTACTTACTGTTCTGTTGCATATTTACTCACTGCCATATTTTATTCAGATTGCTATTGCCACTCATATACATCCATATTACTTGTATTTCACTATCTCTTCGCCGAACTAGTGCACCTATACATCTGACAAGTGTATTAGGTGTGTTGGGGACACAAGAGACTTCTTGTATCGTGATTGCAGGGGTTGCTTGAGAGGGATATCTTTGACCTCTTCCTCCCCGAGTTCGATAAACCTTGGGTGATCCACTTAAGGAAAACTTGCTGCTGTTCTACAAACCTCTGCTCTTGGAGGCCCAACACTGTCTACAAGAATAGAAGCACCCGTAGACATCAAGCACTTTTCTCGGCGCCGTTGCCGGGAGGAAAGGTAAAAGGCACTCATACTCCGGTCCCAGGTAACTAAGTACGTTTCTGTTGCCGTTGTGTGTGTGCTCGAAGCTATTTCCTTTAGATCCTGCAATTGCATCTTTTTGTTTCTTGTTAAACACTAGTAAGGCATAATGGAAAACATCTGTGAGCTTTTTGTACTATTTCCTGAGTCAAGACATGAATGGTTTAATGCGAAAATTAAAAAACCTATGGAATCTTATTTGCATGCTAGTAGCAATGATATTAGTATGAACGCTTTGAACACCATTGTTGATAATGATATAGAAAATTCTAAGCTTGGGGAGGTCGGTTTTGATGAAAATGATCTCTTTTGCCCTCCGGGTATTGAGGAGAAAGTTTATGTTGATTATGATATGCCTCCCATATATGATGATTATAATGATAGTGGTCTTCTGGTGCCGCCTACTATGGAGAGTAAATTTTATTGTGATTATACTATGCCTCCTACACTTGATGAGAATAATAATGATAGCTACTTTGTTGAATTTGCTCCAACTACAATTAATAAGAATGACTATGCTTATGTTGGGAGTAGTAATAATTTTATGCATGAGACTCATGATAAGAATGTTTCATTTGATAGTTATATTGTTGAGTTTGCTCATGATGCTACTGAAAGTTATTATGAGAGAGGAAAATATGGTTGTGGAAGTTTTCATGTTACTAAAACACCTCTCTATATGCTGAAATTTTTGAAGTTACACTTGTTTTATCTTTCTATGCTTGTTGCATTATGCTTCATGAATTTGTTTATTTACAAGATTCCTTTCCATAGGAAGTGGGTTAGGCTTAAATTTGTTTTGAATTTGCTTCATGATGCTCTCTTTTGCTTCAACTGTTATTTCTTGCGAGTGCATCATTAAAACTGCTGAGCCCATCTTAATGGCTATAAAGAAAGCACTTCTTGGGAGATAACCCATGTGTTTATTTTACTACAGCAACTTTGTTTTATATTTGAGTCTTGGAAGTTGTTACTACTGTAGCAACCTCTCCTTATCTTTATTTTATTGCATTGTTGTGCCAAGTAAAGTCTTTGATAGTAAGGTTGATACTAGATTTGGATTGCCTGCTAGAAACAGCATTTCTTGCTCGTCACGAATTTCAATATGCCTCTCTGTAGGTAACTCAGAAAAATCTGCCAATTTACGTGCGTGATCCTCAGATATGTACACAACTTTCATTAAATTTGGGTATTTTCATCTGAGCAAGTCTGGTGCCTCTTAAAAAATCGTCTTTACGGACTGTTCTGTTTTGACAGATTCTGCATTTTATTTCGCATTGCCTCTTTTGCTGTGTTGGATGGATTTCTTTGTTCCATTAACTTCCAGTAGCTTTGAGCAATGTCCAGAAGTGTTAAGAATGATTGTGTCACCTCTGAACATGTGAATTTTTGATTATGTACTAACCCTCTAATGAGTTTGTTTCGAGTTTGGTGTGGAGGAAGTTTTCAAGGGTCAAGAGAGGAGGATGATATACTATGATCAAGAAGAGTGAAGAGTCTAAGCTTGGGGATGTCCCTGTGGTTCATCCCTGCATATTTCAAGAAGACTCAAGCATCTAAGCTTGGGGATGCCCAAGGCATCCCCTTCTTCATCGACAAATTATCAGGTTTCTTCTCTTGAAACTATATTTTTATTCGGTCACATCTTATGTACTTTACTTGGAGCGTCTGTGTGCTTTTTTTTTTGTTATTTTCGTTGTCTGAATATATGCTTGTGTGGGAGAGAGACACGCTCCGCTGTTGCATATGAACACATGTGTTCTTAGCTTTACTTTTAATGTTCATGGCGAAGGTTGAAACTGCTTCGTTAATTGTTATATGGTTGGAAACAGAAAATGCCGCATGTGGTAAATGGTATAATGTCTTGAATAATTTGATACTTGGCAATTGTTGTGCTCATATAGATCATGTTTAAGCTCTTGCATCATGTACTTTGCACCCATTAATGAAGAACTACATAGAGCTTGTTAAAATTTGGTTTGCATGATTGGTCTCTGGAGTCTAGATATTTTCTGGTTAAGCTATTTGAACAACAAGGAAGACGATGTAAAGTATTATAATGCTTACAATATGTTCATATGTGAGTCTTGCTGCACCGTTTTATACTTGAGTTTGCTTCAAACAACCTTGCTAGCCTAGCCTTGTATTGAGAGGAATTCTTCTCGTGCATCCAAATCCTTGAGCCGGCCAAAAACTATGCCATTTGTGTCCATCATACCTACCTACTACATGGTATTTTCTGCCATTGCAAAGTAAATTACTTGAGTGCTACCTTTAAAATTCTATTTTTCGTCTTTGCAATATATAGCTCATGGGAAAATAGCCTTAAAAACTATTGTGGTGAAGAATATGTAGCTATGTATCTTATTTCTTATAAGTTGCTTGTTGAGCGGTAACCATATTTCTGGGGACGCCACCAACTATTACACCTTTGTTGAATATCATGTGAGTTGCTATGCATGTTCGTCTTGTCTGAAGTAAGGGCGGTTCTCACAATCAAATGGCTTGAGTATGCATATTGTTAGAGAAGAACATTGGGCCGCTAACTAAAGCCATGAATCATGGTGGAAGTTTCAGTGTGGACAACTAATCCTCAATTTCTTATGAGAATATTAACTGTTGTTGAATGCTTATGCATTAAAGAGGAGTCCATTATCTGTTGTCTATGTTGTCCCGGTATGGATGTCTAAGTTGAGAATAATCAAAAGCGAGAAATCCAATGCGAGCTTTCTCCTTAGACCTTTGTACAGGCGGCATAGAGGTACCCCTTTGTGACACTTGGTTGAAACATATGCTATGCAATGATAATCCGTGTTAATCCGAGCTAATTAGGACAAGGTGCGAGCACTATTGGTATACTATGCATGAGGCTTGCAACTTATAAGACATCTTATACATAACACATATGCTTTATTACTACCGTTGACAAAATTGTTTCTTATTTTCAAAATGAAAAGCTCTAGCACAAATATAGTAATCCATACTTCCCTCCGCGAAGGGCCCATCTTCTACTTTTATGTTGAGTCAGTTTACCTACTTCTTTCTATCTTAGAAGCAAACACTTGTGTCAACTGTGTGCATTGATTCTTACATGTTTACCTATTGCACTTGTTATATTACTTTGTGTTGACAATTATCCATGAGATATACATGTTCAAGTTGAAAGCAATTGCTGAAACTTAAATCTTCCTTTGTGTTGCTTCAATACCTTTACTTAGAATTTATTGCTTTATGAGTAACTCTTATGCAAGTCTTATTGATGCTTGTCTTGAAAGTATTATTCATGAAAAGTCTTTGCTATATGATTCATTTGTTTACTCATTATCTTCATCATTGCTTCGAATCGCTGCATTCATCTCATATACTTTACAATAGTATTGATCAAGATTATGATAGCATGTCACTCCAGAAATTATTCTTGTTATCGTTTACCTACTCGAGGGCGAGTAGGAACTAAGCTTGGGGATACTTGATACGTCTCAAACGTATCTATAATTTCTTATGTTCCATGCTACTTTTATGATGATACTCACATGTTTTATACACATTATATGTCATATTTATGCATTTTCCGGAACTAACCTATTGACGAGATGCCGAAGGGCCGATTCATCGTTTTCTGCTGTTTTTGGTTTCAGAAATCCTAGTAAGGAAATATTCTCGGAATCGGACGAAATCAACGCCCAGCATCTTAGAATTCCACGAAGCTTCCAGAACACCCGGGAAGGACCAGAGGTGGGCCACAGGGCCACCAAATGATAGGGTGGCGCGGCCAGGGCCTGGGCCATGCCCCCTATTGTGTCACCGCCTCGTCAGCCCTCCGACTCCGCCTCTTCGCCTATTTAAAGGTCCCTGACCTAAAACCTCGATACGGAAAAACCACGGTACGAGAAACCTTCCAGAGCCGCCGCCATCGCGAGGCCAAGATCTGGGGGACAGGAGTCTCTGTTCCGGCACGCCGCCGGGACGGGGAAGTGCCCCCGGAAGGCATCTCCATCTACACCATCGCCATCTTCATCAACGCTGTTGTCTCCCATGAGGAGGGAGTAGTTCTCCATCGAGGCTAAGGGCTGTACCGGTAGCTATGTGGTTCATCTCTCTCTCCTATGTACTTCAATACAATGATCTCATGAGCTGCTTTACATGATTGAGATCCATATGATGAGCTTGTAATCTAGATGTCGTTATGCTATTCAAGTGGATTTTACTTATGTGATCTCCGGAGACTCCTTGTCCCACGTGTGTAAAGGTGACAGTGTGTGCACCGTGTGGGTCTCTTAGGCTATATTTCACAGAATACTTGTTCACTGAGTTATGATTTGAGTTGGATGTCTCTATGAAATTGTGGTGTGTTAGTACCTCCTATGAATGCTCACAGTGACAGCGTGGGGTGTTTATTAGTACTTGGGAATACATCTTTAAGGTTTGCCTACATGATTAATTAGTGTTCGTTATCTTGCCAAAGAGTAATTCAGAGTAGCATAGTGAAGTGCTTATATTTATATTCAATTATGATTGCAATGTTGAGAGTGTCCACTAGTGAAAGTATGATCCCTAGGCCTTGTTTCTAAGCATTGAAACTCCGTTTACTTACTGTTCTGTTGCATATTTACTCACTGCCATATTTTATTCAGATTGCTATTTCCACTCATATACATCCATATTACTTGTATTTCACTATCTCTTCGCCGAACTAGTGCACCTATACATCTGACAAGTGTATTAGGTGTGTTGGGGACACAAGAGACTTCTTGTATCGTGATTGCAGGGTTGCTTGAGAGGGATATCTTTGACCTCTTCCTCCCCGAGTTCGATAAACCTTGGGTGATCCACTTAAGGGAAACTTGCTGCTGTTCTACAAACCTCTGCTCTTGGAGGCCCAACACTGTCTACAAGAATAGAAGCACCCGTAGACATCATGTATCCTGCAATATCCATATGATAGTATCCTTCTACTTGAAACAATCTGGAGAACGTAAGAAATATCAAATACATCGTGTGTGTGTTTGAACAGATATCTAGGATGAAAAATTAATTTTCATAAGAGAAAATTTTATTGCCTTGGGGAGGCAGTTGCAAGATAAGAGCAACACAGATAAATATTCACTTGCGTTTCCACAAAATCCTATGAAATGTCTCTATATGACTGTAGATGAATACATGCTTACAAAATCGCAATGGAGACCACTTGATGATAACTTTGGAAAGAAGCTAGTTAGCTAGAAAGGAAAGAAGATTTCTGCAGGAGACACAATAGTGTTGGTTGATGCTTGTCTTAGTAGCATACCTTTATATGTGTGGTGTTTCATGGAAGCACCAAAATCCTAAGAAATGGGATATACAAATAAAAATAATGGTATGACATGAGCTAGATATGATAAGAACAAATATCACTTATTAACTGGAGACTATATGTTTGCCAAAAGATTTGAAGGCTTGGGTTAGACTTGAAAACTATGAATAATAGTACGTTGTGAAAATAACTATGAAAGTTAGAGAATTTTGATGGAACTTAGCAAGAACTATTGAAGAGGAACTACTAAATAGTCAAGTTCTTTCCCAGGCCAATGCCGAGCCACACCTCTGGCCCACCGGAATTACTTTTAGGGAGTTCATTATTGTCAGTAGAGTGAAGGAGGACTTGTATCAGATTTATAAGAACTTTGTGTGTGTGTGTGTGTGTGTGTGGGGGTGGGAGGGGGGAGAGAGTTCAGTGAGTGGAATGGACAATTTTCACTTTCAACATCAAGTATTTGCACCTGAGATCTAATTGGGGTTTCCCATATAAATTTCTCTAGAAGATAAAAGTTCTTTTGAAAGTCACAATATTTATGTGCTTGCTTCTCAGATATAGTATACTGAATAAATTATTAGAAGAGGATGGTGTAACATCCCAATACTTAGGACAAATGTGGGGTCGATTTAGAAAAGGGTTGTGCATCGCATCGCAGAACGGGGGAAATTTTCGCGCTTAATTACATAAAACCTAAGAGGAATCGAGGTTTCTCTCTTGTTGTAGCTAGGGTTTAGTGTAACGAGAGTGCGATAAATTGACATGATCTCTTTTGAAATTAGGGTTTTGGAGGGGATTTTAATTTGAATTGATATTCAAATTTGAATTCTAAATAATGATTGAATATGAGAAACTATCATATCAAATGAAATAATAATTCATAACTCAAATTCAAATGAGATTTATACAACACAAATCCAAAATGGATATTCACATTTTACATAAAAGTTCATAAGTAAAACCTTGAGCTTTATTGATAACTTCACGTGTACATACATTGTCTTTACAATATTCAGTATACATGAATTAAAAGGAAACTGACAAAAGAAATATTTATGAACTGAAAATAAAATCCTAAACTAAGTTTCTTGAATCTTCTTGTTCCTGTATCTTCTCCAGTCTTGAATTCCTGCACACACCAAACAAGCATACCAGAATTGAAATAAAACAAGTGGCAAATTCCACTGGTCAACTAAAAACAATGTAAAGTGGGTAGATAATCACAAACCAGTCAGAGCTGATCCACTGTGGTTCAAGTTTCCACCCAAAGCACACACACATCTCACTAGGAGCATTGCATGCTCTCCAACACATAGCACAAGCCCAGTCACCAAGTGAACCCAGGCATGTGGGTCAAGCCCTGGTAGCAGCAAGCTACTACAAATAGACTGTTACAGCTGGTGGAGCAGCCTCAGTCGACACACCTCACTAGAAATATGAACACAAGGAACAACAATAGTTGTTCATAGCCGTTCTTCACCAAAAACACATCCAGAAGGAGCAAATGGAGGGATAAATCAAGAATCAACCAGGATCTAGGAGGAGAAGGGCAAGATGATCAAGATCAACTAGCAAAAGACCACCACATCAACTTAACACTTTGTCTAGGAGCTGGAGCAAGGTATAATGAATACCTGGAGAGGATCAAGAGGATCCGATCCATATTTTTGCATGCACAAACAACATCATAAGGGATGATCATCACTTGGTATAGACCAAGTGATGCTGGCAGTAGGAAGAGCAACCAGAGACTTAAGCTATCCCGAGGCTAGTTTGTGCAAGTAGGGAATAATAGATGCACAGCTAGCAAACCACTAGATAAGTATCCAGTCACTAGAAGCTACAAACACCACCTAGCATCACTAGCCCATTTAAACCATCAGAAATTAGTATTTTCTTCATAAAACAATTCAAAGTGGCATTCATATACTTGATTCCCTACTGTGAAGGATTCCATTTAATTAAACCAACCATTTTTATACATCTGTTTGAGCAACCGGTAGCATACTAGCAGTATCAAGTGCTACTGAGGTCACATCGAACACCAAGCTAGTCACATCAAAAGAACAAGTCATCATCACGTTGCAAAATATTCAGACTCAGGATTTATGTCCAACAAGTGTTGGTAATCAATCGAATCCATTCAATTATAATTGAATCATCACCAACAAATAGTTCATCAATTAATGGTTCCAGTAACCATCCACAAACCAATAAGCATCCATGATTCAGTAAGCAACAATAGCATAACAATTTATCCAGATAGGCAGTAGCCATAGCAACCAGGCAGCATCAACATAGAAGTGCCACTGGCATAGTACCAGAAGCACCACAATTTATATTCTTAAATAAACATGCTTCTATAAGCATTTGCAGCTACCAGTGCATGGTGAGTAGCATCAGAGAGGTATACATAGTTGTAACAACTTAGGTCAAGCAACACAGTAGATTGGCAATATGCCAGTAACCTAACCACTAGCAAGAGGGGCTCCAAATGAAGTATTTGGAGCAGGTGTAGTTCACAACAACACAACAAAAACCATAACTATTAGCATAGCAAGCTACTGCTAGCAGCTGGTGTTCATATGAACACTAGATAAAGCCACATGGGCGTGATCAAGCTAGAACCAACAGCAAGTGCTAGTAACTAACGATCGCAAGGAATCAAGAGCAACAGCAGTAGGCCTAACAACACAGGGAGCAGTATAACATGGCCAGTGGCCAGTAGAGGTGCAACAACTGGCCAGGACAGTAGCTAGAGCTTAGAGAAGGAGGAGGATAGAGGAGAGCAGAGAAGGAGAGAATTCGTGTACCTAGTGAAGCACCTGGCGGCGTCCATGGCGGCACGGTGGCACAGGCCGGTCACAGCGGCGCCAAACCGCGTAGCCCGTACCGACAAAGCACCGTCACCATCAGTGCACCGTCGACCATCAACATATCGCACATGAGCACCAAATCGACGGGGCTCGCTGAGGTCACGGGAACCCTAGCCACAAGTAGGGTGCGTGCGAGTGGAGGAGGCGACGTGCATTAGATCGACATGGATAGAAAGGAGCGGCACGGCGAGGAGCGTAGATTGGTACTGGTGGCGTCGCCTAGAACTACCAGAGGCGGCCAGAGTGTGCTGGCGACAGCGGAGGCGATTCGAGTCACCAGAGCGTGCGAGGGATTAGGGTTAGGGTTTCGCGCGAGAGATAGGAGACAGTGAGGCCGGTGGCCCGAGCCGTGGTGGGCTGGTCCGGTTCAACCAGTTGGTTGACCTAATCAGTGAGCCCATGGGCATTTCTGTCCTTTCACATCCATTTTTAATTCTTTAAACTCAAAAAGTTGCAAATAGGCCCTAAATGCACTCTAAAAATTCAAGAAAAAAAAATACATTAAAAATATTCCTTAATCAAAATATAACTTAAAGAAAAATAACAAGATAATTTTGGTTAAACGATTTCAATAAACTTTTAATTCAAAATTTAAATCTTTAAATAGAAGTATTTTCTTAAAAATAAAATCAAGGAAACTTTAAAATATTTCTTGAATAAGTTTGAACTCAAATACTTTCAAAAGCTAATTTCTTTAACATAAGTATTTCTTTTTATAAAAATAAATTATAACTTCTTAAATAAAATTCCTTATGGAATTATGAATCATTAAAAATCACCATTAAAGGCTTTAATAATCAAATTAAACCTTAATATATTATAAATCTCCAATTTGAAACCAACACTCCGGGGAAAGGGATTCAACCAAAACAAATCCACTAAAGCATGTATCATTTGAATCTTTATAACATTGTCCTTACCAGACAATGATGCTTCTTTTCAGAACCCGAGGTCTAGGTTCCATCCAAACCCTCGAACTGCACTATCTCGCAGTCTCCAGGCAAGTTCACCCCTTGATCATGCCACGTTGATTACTTTCTATCATTTTACTCGCAAAGAAATATACTTATCACTCGTGCATTGAAAATGAAATGTTACTTTTCCAATTATGAATATGACTATGTGATGGCCAATGGAAGCATGGTATGTGTTGATGGACAAGGTTCCATTGCAAGGGTTCCATACATCTAGGACTAATAACCAATGCCGTCTAGTGATTCTAGCGTCGTACATATCGCGTTAACCATAAGATCTATAATGGCTCTAGGAAAGTCAGCTGTATCTTCTTCCTTCTGCATGTCAACAGACTTGATATAGCCTGGCTGTGTGTTTGTGAACACTCAGTAGTTTGTGATGGACTTAATCTCCCTATCCGTGTGGATGAAGGGCGCTCCACCGTCTATGATGGATTGTCCAAAGCATATCGAGGGTAAATTAAAGCCATATGGACGGGAGATGTCTACTAGGGATATGTGAGTGGACAAAAGGGTGGATATGCAGGGTCGCGAAGAAGGCAGTGATTGGCTTGGTTCTTATACTGGGCCTCACACCAAGAAAGTGTGGACGGGAAGGTACACCCGGTTGGCAACAAGTTCTCTTATGGAAAAAATAACGCACTTCTGCAGAGTGTATCAAATTATGGCTTGTCACTTCCTGTTCCGGGAAGGGAACTACGAACGCGGCAGGAAAGGAACTCCGTGAATTTCTGGTCAACCTGTGAAGACTGGCGGGCATACTTTTCATAATAAAATCAACCTTTTGAAGAAATGTTTTCGAAACATGCATTGACCTGAGATCTTTTGATCATTGGTCATAGCTAGTGCATCAAACACTTTTTTCTTTTGAACTTGTTGAGTACCCCTGTACTCGCCTTTCCTTCTGAACCCTTGCTAGAGTGTGAGAACGAAGAGGAGGCATGCACCGGAGCACCCGAAGGCGAATACGAGGTGGTCTACGAGGAGCCAGACTTGTCCGGAAGTGTCGAAGGAGTGGACTATGGGATATTCTACGGCACCGAAGAAGTGGAGGCGGAGGAGTAGTGTTATGAAGTAGGCATAGTTGAGCCGAGCAGTGTAGTGGCTTACCTAAATAAGTTGCTGAGATCTCATGATGTCTACCTTAGTAGTTTATGAGTTGTAAAAGTACTTTGAACCCAGTTGGAGTCTAAGTGGTGTTCTCATTGGACCTGTGAAAATACCGAGGTGTTGTGAACTTATGGTTTGTAATAATAATGTGTGATGTTTAAGACCTGCAATTTTTCTGTTGTACCACTCCGAGGGATGTGATATTTGTGAAAAAACCCTTTCATAAGTATCATATCAACGCCTTGTATACTACAACATGAAGTGGTATACTGGATCACCGCAGATGGATAGGGAATGATCATTGCCACTTTTGTTGGTAGAAGGAGACTTTTGATCATCTTTTGTTTCAGAGCTCTTTGTTTAAACTGGTATGGCAAGTTTTCATATATGCAGTAGGTTTGGTTAGACCTAAAAGTGCACAAGAGCTTGCTGGAGCTTGGATTGATTCCTTTTTAGGCTATAAATGAAAGTTGGTGCTTAGTGGTGGCGCAATTATTTGTTGGACGATCTGGAAAACCAGAAAATGACGATCCATCTAGTGTGGTTTATCGATTGTACAACATGATTAATTATTGGGCAATATTGCAGAAAAGTCAAGGTCGAAAAAGTTTTGAAGGAGTGATGAAGATGAGAAGAGTGATTCATGAGATCTTTTCAAGAGCACACGGATGGACGCTGACGACCTCACGTTTAACAAACTGATTATGTTGGGCCACTTCTACTCTATGTGGTGGTTTCATTGTCCAGTTTGTTTACTGTGTGCATGTTGTTTGAGACTACAAATTTTTCAATGTTTTGGTGAAAAGTTGGCTATTCCTTATTCTGTATTTTGTCTTACCTTTTGTTTGCTCTTGTAAAAGATTGGCGATATTAAATCGACGCGGTGAGCAGAGATGTAGTTTAGTAAAAAAATTAGTTTGAATTGAATTGCTTAGTTCTCAGAGACTCCTGCAATGTCGGATTTGCATCGTGATTCATTCTCTTGAGTTGCAAGTTGGGTTTCAACTAAGATTTCTTAAGTTGCAAGTGGATCTGCAACTAAAATTATTCAGGTTGCAACAACTAAAAATGGCTCCAAACCGTTAGATTTACTTCATGATCCATGCTAATAGTAAGTTACAACATGGGTTGCAACTGAGATTCAATAAGATCATTCTACATAGAACTAAGTTAGTTCTGATTAGTCCGAGAACTAGTGAAAGGAGGAATGTCCTTACCTCAATATCGAGTTGGTGCACATAGCCACAACAGAATAGCAGATAATGAACGACTCCTCACTAATACAAAGCCTCGCCAAAATCATTGAACTCATTTAACAAAGAACATACCAATGATTGCTACTGTACCCATGTTTCAAAGATAACATGTCTGAAAGGTCGTCTTTGCCGGATAAAACTAGATGATAACTGATCAAATATTTTCATCAATCTTGTGCATAAACCACCATACATGTTAGAGAGTAAGATGGAAATACAACGTCCGAGGTAGAACTTTTTAGAGGTTAAACAACTGGCTTGGCATTTTCTCAGATGATTCCATCTGAAAATAAGATTCGTGCAACTAAAAATGCTAGTATAAAAAGGGATTGCTAGTTCTCAGCTAGTTGAGAATTAACTTCATGCTCAGTCAAGTCTTATATCATTTGATTTCCCATCGTGATTCGCGTTAGGCATGAGTTGCAACATAGGTTGTAACTAAAATTTGATGATATCATCTGAGTGAGAACGAAGTTAATTCTCAGTCGAGTGAGAAATAGTCACCCCCATTAAAAATGATGTTAATCACTTTTATTATTTGCCCAGAGATAACTACTAAACAGACCTGTCATCATCCTTATAAAAGTATAAGCAAAGTGGATATAAAGATGTTTGTTATGATAAAAAATGGACCGGGTTCCTAGTTTCACTTCTCCTTTTCGAAAAAAAGTCACCGATAATAACCATTCCATCTGAAGATAAGATTCGTCGAACTAGAAAAACTATGAAAACGATCTTGGTCGCTGTTACTATGGGCCGAGTACTAAACAGACCTGTCATCATCCTTATAAAAACCCATGCACTCGCTCTGGCACTCTGCAGCCTGCACCCTGACCAGGTACACCACCAAGCTGTATACTCTGCTCTGCTACCACTAGTCTCTCTCGCCTACTCTTCTCGATCTCCAAGCTGCAGCTAGCACGTACCGAGTGGACGGATGTGTACCACCACCGCGCCGCCATCGGCGCCAGCGGTGGTAGTGCCAGCCGGTAAGGGTGGCCACCACGTTTACGTGACGCTGCCCCATTGCTCGGACGTTCACGTGCACGGAGGCGACGCGGCCGGCGCTCATTGCCGCCAGCTAAAGTGCCAAGTGGGTGACGGCAACGCCGAGCACCTGCCGGTGACTGGCGGAGAGACCGTCCGCGAGGCGGCGGCGCTGTGCCGGTTGGCGTGCCCGATCGCTCTGACGGCGCTGCTGCTCTACTCCCGCACGGCGCTGTCCATGCTCTTCCTCGGCTCCCTCGGCGACCTCCCTCTAGCAGCGGGGTCGCTGGCCGTCGCCTTCGCCAACATCACCGGCTACTCCGTGCTCTCCGGGCTCTCCCTCGGCATGGACCCGCTCTGCTCTCAGGCGTTCGGTGCCAAGCAGCCGCGCCTTCTGGGTCTCACCCTCTACCGCGCTGTCATGTTCCTGCTCTGCTGCTCGCTGCCGCTCTCCGCCCTTTGGCTCAACATGTCGAAGATCCTTGTTTTCCTCGGCCAGGACCGCGAGATCACGGAGCTCGCGCAGCAGTATCTCCTGTTCTCCCTTCCCGACCTCTTCACCTTCTCCCTCATCCACCCGCTCCGGGTCTACCTCCGGTCGCAGGGGATCACTCAGCCGCTCACCGCCGCCGCGGCCGCGGCCGTGCTGTTCCACGTGCTCGCCAACTACGTGCTGGTTGGGCGACTCGGGCTCGGCGCCCGGGGAGTCGCCGCAGCCGCATCTGCGTCCAACTTCGTGCTCCTCGGCGTGCTGCTCGCCTACGTCAGCCGGCGCGACATGGCGTTGCGCGAGGCATGGGGTCCCATGGCCGAGTGGCTCGACGGGTGGGGCCCGCTCGCGAGGCTGGCAGCGCCCAGCTGTGTCTCCGTGTGCCTGGAGTGGTGGTGGTACGAGGTCATGATCCTTCTGTGCGGGCTCCTGCCGGACCCGAAGCCGGCGGTGGCGTCTATGGGCGTGCTCATGCAGACGACGGCGCTGGTGTATGTCTTCCCGTCGTCGCTGGGGTTCGGCGTGTCGACGAGGGTGGGTAACGAGCTCGGCGCCAACCGCCCAGGCCGCGCGCGCGCCGCTGCCCGCGTGGCCGTGGTCGGCGCCGCCGCGATGGGGCTCGCGGCCATGTCGTTCGCCGCGGGCATGCGCCACGCATGGGGCCGAATGTTCACCGCCGACGCCGACATCCTCCGGCTGACCGCGGCCGCGCTGCCGGTCGTTGGGCTGTGCGAGCTCGGTAACTGCCCGCAGACGGTCGGCTGCGGCGTGCTCCGCGGCAGCGCGAGGCCGTCACGCGCCGCGCACGTCAACCTGGGCGCCTTCTACCTGGTGGGCATGCCTGTCGCCGTCCTTCTTGCGTTCAGGCTCAGCATGGGCTTCGTCGGGCTCTGGGTGGGACTGCTCGCCGCCCAGGTGTGCTGCGCCGGGCTCATGCTCTGCGTCGTGGGAACCACCGACTGGGAGGCGCAGGCGCGGCGAGCGCAGGCGTTGACGTCGTCGCCTTCGTCGTCGTCAGGTGTGGAGCTGCCTGACTCCGAGAAGGGCGGGGGCCACGCGTCGGCGGCGGCCGCGGCAGGGGGAGCCAGGCGGCCTGAGAAAGGGGAGCACCAGGAGGGGGCGGACTACGAGCCGTTGATCTCCAACGATGAGGCCCAGCCCGGAGCAGTGCAGGTGCTTTGAGATTCGTGGGAAGCACGATGACATTGTAATTTTATTCTTACTCTGATCAACTGGACTTCTGCTATATAGTACTAAGTACTGCTGCAAATTCATATGTTTCGTTTTTTTTTTGAATTTTCTCCTCGTTCCCGGCTTATGTGTTCCTGCTGGTCCTCTCTCTGTAGTGTTAATGACTTTTAGATGTGACTTCGCTGTGCCGTGGGTGAAGAGTTTTCTAGCTATCTTCTGTCAAGATAGGGTGTAAAGAAATTCACTAGTACTCATTCCATGATACTATGATAGTCTGTCTAATCCTCCTTCCAATTTACTAGTGTCCCTTGCTTTCTGCTAATATATAGGAGTACATCAAAATATTTGGACTTGCTAATAGTAAATAACATCTGTAGAGGTTAGTGTCAATCAACACTTTAAGTTTCCATATTTTTTATTCCTTTGTGGAAAGTCATTCAAATTTGTAATTATTTGAATTATGCTGAGAACACTTCCGCCATGTTGTTGCGGTCAGAAACCCACCGGCGAGCAACGACGGGCAACACAGTAGAGCCGGGAGGCTCCCAGGATTGCGGCTGACCCTGGTCCCTCGGGCGACGGTCCGCAATGCCTTCTAGCACACGCGTCCTGGTGATTACGAGGGCGTGCCACCTGACTTATACCTGGTCAGGAAGGTGATGAATTGCTTCGACTAGTTTCCTGCATGGCAAACACGTAAACATTAAATACGAGCCCCAATCGGCTCTTAAGTTGTTCTGTGGATCGGCTCAAAGAGCCGATTGCCCAATGGTTCACGTTAGATTTATAAGGACATGGGGATCATGCTTTATCAATATCCAGCTAAGCTAATCTACGATAGTCTAGGGTTTTCACCATATAACCGGAACATCCTATGCGTAATTGAGCCTAATATATACGTAAGATGATAGGAAACCAGTACTAAAGAGGCCTAAAAACCAACGTGAAGTTGATCCCCGGAACAATCCCTCTAGAGCTTAGTAAACCACACCTTACGCACTACCGGATCCTTCAACCCGTTTATAAGGCCTAACCATACGGATATCAAACCAATCCTTGAAGAACAAGGAGCGACTATAACGGATTAGATCTACTAAATAACGAACAAGCAAGGTCCTGCCCTTACACCTAAAATAGGTGTAAGGGCAGCTAGATATCGAGGGGAAGCGTAGCTAAACAAGTGCATCGTGAAAGCATTGTGATCAACCCCAAAACACCTAAGATAAGGGTGTTGCTCGCCATCAAAAAGGCTTCAGCACGAGCAACACCAAAAACGAATAAGCGATGCTGCCTAGATCGCAAGATGCGATCTAGGCAGCATGTTGCTTACCCGGGAGAAACCCTCGAAACAAGGGGTGGCGATGCGCCTAGATTGATTTGTTGTGAACGTGATCGTCCTCCTTTCTCAATAACCCTAGATACATATTTATAGTCCGTAGACTCTCTAACTTGGGAAAAACCCAACCGTGTACGAGCCAAACTCTATCTCTTAATTCTAACCGACACGTATCCTACTATATTTACAGATACATGGGCAATCCTGCCCCAACTTCTTGTACAAGGCCGGTTCGGGAATATTTTCCACGCAATATCTTCTAAGCCCATTTAATCACGGCCCATCTCCAGCCTTGGTTAAATTCTGGTGGTAACACATGCCCCCCTGGTTTTGGCAATGATAATTTCAAAACCACTCTGTTTTTCTTCGTAGGGTCACGTCGTGGCAGAGCAGAACCGTCGCAGTATCCCTCATCATGATGCCTTGCCTTCTCAACTTCTCTGCACGATTTGACAGTTTTTTGGCACCACTTCCTCGGAAACTGCTGTAACATTAACTCTTCCCACACCCCTTTATTTAACCGCGTCGAGCAGTTCGCCTCTTCATCCTCTTGCTCCGTACTAGCCATCGGCAAAAAACCCCCTTCCTCTGTAGCCATGTCTTCTTCCTCCTCCTCCTCCTCCTCGGCCACATCAGGTCTCTCCTACGTATCGTCTCCCTCTCGTGAGCCGACGCCAGAGTGGGGCTCGTTGGCGGCGCACGACATCCTCGCCCCAACGACGTGGGACAAGGAGGACCACGATTCCTCCGTCCGGTCCGAGGATGACAAGTCCTTGACCGACGGAGAGGACGACCTCCAATTCCTCGTCGACGGGGAGGAGGAGGCGGAGAGCGAGGACGACCGCTTCTCCTGGGACGACTTCACCTCCTCCGACGAGGAGGAGGAAGAGGAGGACGACACCTCCTCCGACGAATATCCACCGGCAAAGCGCTTCCGCGCGTGGTGGGACGACGACGACGATGACGACGACGACGACGAGGAGGACGAGGCTCCCGTAGAGGGCTACGGGAGCAGCGACGAGGAGCCCGCCAGCAGCTGCGCCGGCGGCAGCGATGACGACGACGAGGGCAGCAACGGCCCGTAGATTAGGGACTACTAGCATAGGACTAGTAGTAGTAGCAATCGGCTTTTGTTCTTCCTTCCTTGAGCGATCGGCTCTTCCCTGTAAAAGCCCTTTTAATTAATGAAGAAAATATTTCTCAGCCGATTCTGCCTTCATACCAATTTTGCCGATTGTCAACGCAAGTCAACACGCAAAGAACCGATAGCAACGTATCGGTCTTTCACTATCAAATGCCCATAAGATCAAACTCAATTGCCACTTTGGACAGGTTCAAGTAAACATTCCTCAAATCCAGACGGTAACTTGATACCTGATCATGATACTTTGTACCCCTAAAGTCGATGACTCCGCATCGGCTCTTTCAGCTCTAAAGTCGATGGTCAGTACATTGGCTATGCTTTTGTTTAGATTTTTATATCGGCCGATTTCATACATCGGCCCCCACATTCCACTGCTCAGGTTGATGCAAAAAAAATTTTACTGGCCGATTTAAAATCGGCCCCCATATCTCACTGCCCATCATCCCACATGCTTGGGAAATACTTCTTGAGATGCTGGCCATTGACGGCCACTGGGAATTTTACACCATCCAATTGCTCGAGCATGTATGCATTGCCCTTTAGGATTTGGTCAACTCTGTACGGCCCGTGCCAATTTGGAGACCATTTTCCATATGCCTTGTCCTTAGTCCCCAACGGCAGTACAGCTTCCCACACTAGATCACCAACCTGGAACTCCTTTGGCTTCACCTTCTTATTATATGCACGAGCTACCTTGGCCTTGTTCTCCTTAATTTTCTCAAGTGACCAAAGTCCGAGTTCCGTCGGATCCTCAACGCTATCACTCATCGTGGCTGCATACTCTTCGGTCGTCAAGTCATTCCGAAACGTGACACGTCTCGACCCAGCCGTGATCTCCCAGGGTAACACGGCTTCTTGTCCATAGACCAGATGGTACGGCGAGGTCTTTACTGCTCCATGACATGACATGCGATAAGCCCACAAAGCCTCCGATAATACCTCATGCCAACGTCTAGGATACTCGTCGATTTTCCTCTTGATCAGCTTGATAAGGCTTTTATTGGACGCTTCAGCTTGCCCATTTGCTTGAGCATAGTATGGGGATGATCGGATCAACTTAATTCCCATGCTCTCGCAGAAATCTCTGAACTCGCGAGAAACGAAAACCGAACCTCCATCGGTCGTGATGGTCTGGGGAATCCCAAATCTGTGGATGACATGTTCTTTCACGAAACTGATGACGTCCTTCGATGCCACAGACTTCATAGGGACAGCCTCCACCCATTTAGTAAAATAATCTGTGATGGCCAAGATCCACTCGTGCCCTTTGCTCGATGCAGGATGGATTTTGCCGATCATGTCCATGCCCCATCCTCGAAATGGCCAAGGCTTGATGATGGGGTTCATTGCTGATGCGGGTACCATCTGAATGCTCCCAAACCTCGACATGCTTGACACCCTTTGTAGTAATTGAAACAGTCCTCAAGCATGGTGGGCCAATAAAACCCCGATCGCCCGATCAACCACTTCATCTTATGAGCCGATTGATGAGTTCCACGAGCGCCTTCATGTACCTCGTGTAAGAGCTGATTTGCCTCGACTTGTTCCCAAACATTTGAGAAGTAACCCTTCCAAGGTCCTGTAGAACATGTCATCTCCGATGAGGACATACTTCATACCCTTGTACCTTATCCGTTTAGGTGCCCCCCGAGCCGGATCTTTCAAGTAATTGAAGATATCGGCTCTCCAATCGTCTGGCTCCATGAAATGTATCTGGACATCGGCTCCTTCCACTATCTCCTTATAGCCTGATGCCATCTGCGCGAGATCGTTCGCCTCCGTATTCTGCGACCTTGGGACCCAGTTGAAGTTGATGTACCTGAACCGTGTCATCAGCTCGCGGCAATGCATCCATAACGGGAAGAGCGACTCGCTCTCACACTTGTACTCGTCCGTGAGCTGGGAGATCACCAACTTTGAGTCTCCAAAGAGTTCTACTGCCTCTGCCCCGGCTTCAATTAGAAGTTCCATCCCCTTGCGTACTGCCTCATACTCAGCAACATTATTGGTGCAAGGGGTAGATAGCCTGATGGAGAAGGTGTAGGTTGCCCCCCGGGGCGACACGAGTAGGATGCCGATGCCGCAACCATCATCGCAAACTGACCCATCGAAGAACATGGCCCACGCACGTATAGATAGTGCTGCTATATTAGTGTTGATCCGTTCAGCGATTAGATCGGCTAAGGCCTGTCCTTTGACTGCTTTCGCAGGTTGATATCGGAGATCCAATTCCGATAACACAAACATCCATTTACCGAGTCGGCCTTTCAACACGGGAGCCGACAAGCATGTGCTTGATGACGTCCGATTTGCGAGATGATGATGATTTCGCCGTCGAAAAGATGTGGCGAAGCTTGGTGCAGGTAAAAAATAGGCGGAGGCACAACTTCTCGATCTCCGGGTACCTCGTCTCGCATCCAACATCCTTCTCGCCGAGGTAGAAAGCAACTCTTTCCATGCCATCATAGATCTGCACTACCACTGAGGCGATAGAAGTATCGGCTACTGACAGGTAAATATAAAATGGCCTGTCTTACTGGGGCAGAACCAACACGGGCGGCTTCGTTAGGTATTCTTTAATCTCATCAAACGCTCGTTGTTGCTCTGCCCCCAGTGAAACTCCTCATCAGGTTTGATTTTTACCAATCCCATGAACGGCTCAATTTGTCCTGACAGATTAGAGATGAACCTTCTGACGAAATTGATTTTGCCGATGAGACTTTGGAGTTCTTTCTTGGTCGTTGGTGGCTTCATTGTTCGCACTGCCTCTTGACTTTTCAGGCCGATCTCAATTCCACGTTCATGAACTAGGAAGCCCAGGAATTGACCGGCCGTCACACCAAAAGCACACTTCTTTGGATTCATTCTGAGTCCGAACTTTCTAGTTCGGTCCAGGATGCGTCGCAAATCCTCCAGGTGTCCTTCCACTGAGACAGACTTGACCACCACGTCATCGATGTAGATTTCTACCAACTTGCCGATCAGATCATGAAAGATGTAATTCATGGCTCGTTGGTACGTTGCACCGGCATTCTTCAGCCCAAATGTCATGACCACATACTCGAACAAGCCCGCTGAACCCGGTACTCTGAAGGCTGTCTTATGTATATCTTCTGGAGCCATGAAAATCTGGTTGTAACCGGCGTTGCCATCCATGAAGCTTAAAACCTTATGACCAGCCGCTGCATTGATCAACGTCTCAGCTACCGGCATAGGGTATTCATTCTTCGGAGTGGCTCTGTTGAGATCGCGAAAATCTATGGCGACGCGACATCGGCCGTCTTTCTTCTCCACAGGTACGATGCTAGATATCCACTCAGCATACCTGCATGGCCTGATGAACCCGGCGCTCAACATCTTCTCAATCTCTTTCTTGACTTCTTCTAGAATTTCGGCCTTCATCTGCCGTGCTCGTTGCTGGAACGGCCGAAATCCCTTCTTGAGAGGTAGCCGATGCTCAATGATGCTCCTGTCTAGCCCTGGCATCTCTGTATAATCCCAGGCAAAACAATCTAGGTATTCTTTCAACAAAGCTATCATCAGGCTCCTCAGATGCGGATCTAACTTTTTGCTGATAAATGTTGGTCGTGGCTTATCCCCAGGACCAATGTCGATCTCTTCTAGCTCATCAGCCGACGTAAACCCATATCCCAGCTTTCCGTCGCCCGTTAGATCACGTTGAACACAGGCAGAACGTATGGCAAGGATAATTTTGGCCGATTACTGGAATCGGCCTCCATGTTGATTGAATTGCTCAATGAAGGTTTACAACTTGTATGTGCTCCCTTACAGGAGGAAGCCTCCCTACCGCGACTACGTGACATGTTTGACGTGAGATCCTTGCTTTCTATTTTTTGGGGCCGATCGCAGGGATCGGCCTTGCCACGTGTGTCGATGGATGTTGCTCTTGCTACTCTATCAGGCCGGTGGATAAGACCAGCCTCACCCCGTTTTTTGTCACCTCGATGCGATCACGGCCGTCCAAACTGATTCCAGAGAGCGGTTCTTGGTCTTCCGAGTCCCAAATGTTCATGCCGGCTATCGAGACGTCGATCGAGTCATCTGCATGCACGACTTCTACGTCATCTCCATCCCACTGTATCAGGCATTGGTGCGTTGTGGATGGAATGCAACAGTTAGCGTGAATCCAATCCCTACCTAACAGGGCAGCGTAGGTGCTCTTGCTGTCGACGATGAAGAAAGTCGTTGGGACTGTCTTTCGGCCTATGGTTAAGTCCACGTTCAGGACACCTTGCGTCCCTGATGCTTGGCCGTTGAAATCGTTTAGTGTGACGTTGGTCTTGATCAGATCGGCACTGGAGCGTCCTAAATGCCGTAGCATGGAATAAGGCATTATATTGACCGCCGCTCCCGTGTCAACCAACATCCTGCCGACGGGCTGCCCACTGATATAACCCTTTAGGTACAGGGCCTTCATATGTTTGTAGCCCTTTTCCCGTGGTTTCTCGAAGATGACTGGCCGTGGACCGCAGTCAAACTGTGCTATCGGCACTTCTTCAGTTCCTGGGGCACGAAACTCCGATGGAAGGAAGAACACCATGTTTGTGCCAGCCGATGTACCCGCATCGGCTTTTTCTTGCCTGGGACGCCAAACTTTCTTTGGTGGACGTGTCTCTTCGTCCAAAGTCTGTTGAATTTTCACGGCCAGATCAGGCCGCGCTTTCCTCAACGTGTGCAAGTATCGCGCTTCGGCTTGCTCCAAGCTGCGTAGCCGCTGAACCCTACGCTTTTGGGAGTGGCTGAGTCCATCGGGGCACCACCTTGGCCGGTGGTACCTATCCTCTTCTGACTCCTCAAAGTCTTCATCTTGAGAGGACTCAACACGTTTGTTCTGTGGCGGGAGAGGTCCTAGACGCTTGAAAACTGAAACGTCTCCTGCATCCTTCTTCCGGCGTCTACACTCCGGGCAGTTTTCGATTGTAGGCAATCGGCTCATCCCTGAGTCCCAGCAGTGTTTAAAGAAGGGACAGTCCCAGTGTTTATCCATGTCTTCCTGTTCCCTTGACCTCTCCTTAGCGCGGTGCTCGCGCCCTTGATGACCCACAAGTATAGGGGATCGCAACAGTCTTCGAGGGAAGTATTACCCAATTTATTGATTCGACACAAGGGGAGACAAAGAACACTTGAAAGCCTTAACAGCGGAGTTGTCAATTCAGCTGCACCTGGAAACAGACTTGCTCGCAAGAGTTTATCAGTAGTAACAGTTTAATAGTAGCAGCAGTAGTGAAATAACAGCAGCGAGTAACAAAGACAGCAGTAGTGATTTTAGTAAACAGCGGGATTAAAATATCGTAGGCACGGGGACGGATGACGGGCGTTGCATGGATGAGAGAAACTCATGTAACAATCATAGCAGGGCATTTGCAGATAATAATAAAACGGTATCCAAGTACTAATCAATCAATAGGCATGTGTTCCAATTATAGTCGTACGTGCTCGCAATGAGAAACTTGCACAACATCTTTTGTCCTACCAGCCGGTGGCAGCGGGCCTCAAGGGAAACTACTCGGATATTAAGGTACTCCTTTTAATAGAGTACCGGAGCAAAGCATTAACACTCCGTGAACACATGTGATCCTCACATCGCTACCATTCCCTCCGGTTGTCCCGATTTCTGTCACTTCGGGGCCATTGGTTCCGGACAACGACATGTGTATACAACTTGCGAGTAAGACCATAAACAATGAATATCATGATGAAACAATAACATGTTCAGATCTGAGATCATGGCACTCGGGCCCTAGTGACAAGCATTAAGCATAACAAGTTGCAACAATATCATAAAAGTACCATCTACGGACACTAGGCACTATGCCCTAACGATCTTATGCTATTACATGACCAATCTCATCCAATCCCTACCATCCCCTTCGGCCTACAAGCGGGGAATTACTCACACATGGATGGGGGAAACATTGCTGGTTGATGGAGAGGCGTTGGCTGTGATGGCGGTGATGATCTCCTCCAATTCCCCGTCCCGGCGGAGTGCCAGAACGGAGACTTCTGGCTCCCGCGACGGAGTTTCGCGATGTGGCGGCGTTCTGGAGGGTTTCTGGCGACTTCGACTTCTTCCCGTGCGTTTTTAGGTCGAGACGAATAAGTAGTCCGAAGGGGGGCGTCGGAGGCCAGCCGAGGGGGCCACACCACATGGCCGCGCGGGCCCCCCCGGGCCGCGCCGCCATGTGGTGTGGGGCCCTCGGGCCTCCACTTCAATTGTCCTTCCGGCTCCGTCGCATTCCGGGAAAATAGACCCTTTCGTCAAAATCCCGAGGTTTTTCCCGAAAGTTGGATTTCCGCACAAAAACGAGACACCGTAACAGCTTCTGCTGAAAACAGCGTTAGTCCGTGTTAGTTGCATCCAAAATACACAAATTAGAGGCAAAACAATAGCAAAAGTGTTCGGGAAAGTAGATACGTTTTGGACGTATCAACTCCCCCCAAGCTTAGCTTATTGCTTGTCCTCAAGCAATTCAGTTAACAACTAAGCGATAAAAGAACTTTCACGAACACATTTGCTCATATGATGTATATATTCTCATGATATGGCTAATACTTGAGCAGTTCATAATAAGGTACATGCAAATAAGATCATCTAACAGCTATGTCAATCATGAAGAGGTACCAACAAATAATAATAAGCATGATGAATCATGTATATAAGCAGGATTGCAATGTTCATAAGAGAGTATGATAAAGTGGTATCTCGCTTGCCTGTATTTGATTGGCAAAACATAAATGCCCGGGCACCTCTGGAGTTCATAGAAAGACTAGAAGTAGTGATTGTCAAAGATAAAAGCATCAAAGTTATACCACAATCAATCATATTCCGAGACAAGCATATTATACTAAGAATGACAGTTGTGCTCTCAAGAAAGTGCTCAAAGAAATAATGGAGACACAACATAAAAGTAAAAGATTGACCCTTCGCGGAGGGAAGCAGGGATTAACATGCGCTAGAGCTTTTCATTTGTAAAGCAGGAGTAAAATTATTTTGAGAGGTGTTTGTTGTTGTCAACGAATGGTAATGGGTACACCAACTACCTCGCCAACCGGACTTTCAAGAGCGGCTCCCATGAATTATTTGCATTTTTATGTGGCACTCCTTCCAACCTTTCTTACACAAACCATGGCTAACCGAATCCTCGGGTGCCTTCCAACAATCTCATACCATGAAGGAGTGCCTTTTTAATTTAGTTTTATTATGATGAGGACACTCCCCCCAACCTTTGCTTACACAAGCCATGGCTAACCGAATCCTTCGGGTGCCGTCCAACAATCACAAACCATGGAGGAGTGTCTATTTAAGTTAATTAATTCGGGACTGGGAATCCCATTGCTAGCTCTTTTTGCAAAATTATTGGATAAGCGGATGTGCCACTATTCCATATGAGAGTCCGTCAAAAGTAAATGACAAGGTTGAAAGCTAAACACCACATACTTCCTCATGAGCTATGAAACATAAACACAAATTGAGAAGCATTTTGAAGGTTTTAAAGGTAGCGCATGAGAATTTACTTGGAATGGTTTGAAATGCCATGCATAGGTATTTATGGTGGACACTTTGGAATAACTTGGGTTTCATGTGTTTGGAGGCACGAGCAGCGTTCCCGCTCAGTACAAGTGAAGGCTAGAAAAAGACTAGGGAGCGACAAATCAAGAGAGCAAGAATCGTCATAATCATGCTTGCGGCAAAATAAATTAACCGAGGCATAAAAGTGATACAAGAACTCGAAGCAATGTAAATCATTGAGGCTTAATTGACTTTTGTTCAGTCATATGCATGCGTGAGCATGTGCCAAGTCGATATAAATGAATTATTCAGAGGAGGATACCACAATATCATACCTATCTATGAATAAAACAATGCAAGCAAACATCCATGACATGCTACTCATATTAATAAATTGGAGCTAATCATGAGAGATCATGAACTACTAGACTTTCTTAAATGACATATACCTCACATGAACCAACTAAGCATGCTCACATGGATGAGTATATGTACAAAAATGAAAACAAATAGAGTTCATACCAGCCTCTCACCACAATCGGATTGTCGTAGATCGTCATTATTGCCTTTTCACTTGTGTAGCTTGGATAATATGAAATGAAAACCACGCTCCAGCCACCGAAGACCATTGAACTCATAATGAACTTTACAAACCAAAGAAGAACAGCAAATATTTTTGGTGTTTTCGAATTTGAGAACAAGAACAAAAAGGAAACAAGCAAACAAAGCAAAATCTTTTTGGGTTTTCTTATAGCAAACTAGCAATAGCAAATAAAGCGAAACAAATGCAAGAAACCAAGATAAACAAATGATGAAGAGAAATAACAGAAATGTTTTTGGTCTTTTTGTGTTTTGGGAAAGAAACAAAGCGAAAACAAGAAATAACAAACTAAAAGAAACACAGAAAAGCGAGATGGCAGAAATCTGCCAAAACCTGACAGCAGTACAGAAATAGATTTTTACAAAAATCTTACTTTGCTCAGTTCAAAAAGTGTTCAACTAATGAAAGTTAGATAACAACCTGGGGAACCTGCACAAAAATTTGCAACTCAAAATAACGTTCTGGCTGTGCGCACGAATTTTTACGGTAACAGCCCAGAATCTGTTTTCAGGCAGCACTTCCCCAAATATCATCTTCCTCTCATTAGAAAACCACTCAAAGAGACTAAACAAGTATATACAAGTATCCAGCAATCATAATATGCAAAGAATGAGTGATGCCGGTATACCTCCCCCAAGCTTAGGCTTTTGGCCTAAGTGGAGTTCAACCCCATCGAGGGCCCGGGTTCCACGCCGGTGGATCATACGTGGAGTAGTCATAATAAGGTACCGATGCGGAAGAAAAGCGTGGGGGTTCCTCATACCCAGCTTGTGGATGCGAAGAGCTTGCTGCATCGGATGACGAGTCGAGGTGTTCCTCGACCTCATCCGTGTTGTCTCGTGCACGATGGCTTCCTCCCTCGATGTATGCGTTAACCGCACTTTCCGCGACTGACCAATCCTCCCTGGAATCAAAGTTAAACAGAGACGGTGCAGGCAATCCTACTAATTTTTCAACTTTCTTAGTCCTTGTCCAAGATTTCTTGTAAAATGTTATTCTATAAGACAGGTTCCCTAAATTAGACGAATTAGAAAGAAATTCATGCTTAATCATGGAAGCTATGTCAAGTTTCTCCATAGGGAGCGGAATATCAAGACTGTGAGGTCTCACATTATGCATAGCTAATAAACGAGAGGCGATGAGACCTCCACAAATTCCTCCCTTCTCACGGTTAGTGGCAAGTCTGTTGGCTATCAAAGCTCCCAAGTTATAAGTCTTATTACCTTGTAATGCAGCAGCTAGAAAGGCTAGATCCGAAATAGTTATTTTACCTCCATTCTTTCTCGCTAGAACGCACTTGGTAATGAAATAGGCGAAGTAACGAATAGCTGGGAAATGAATACTACTGATTTTACCATCATCCTCTCGAGAAACTCCTTCCATGACAAATCATCTTGAAGAGGTCCAAGAGCTCTTGCGGCGATCCCTTTATCTTCTCGCATGATCCCCATTGCGGCACTTTGATTGCTGCACAAAAATCACTGAATGGCAAGTTGACAGTTTTATTATAAATTTTGTACTGAACCATGGGGTTAGATTGTGACCAATTGAATTTAAAATCTTGCACTACTGACATAGTCAATTTCACGTATTGGCATGGTTCCCCATCAACAAAATCATCCAATCCTGCACGAGAGATTAAATTTTGGACGTCCTGCAAAATCCCTGTACTTCTCATGAAGTCCTCACACGGATAGTAAGTGGGATATACTCCTTCTTCCCGGTGAACCCTCATGACCTGTGGCACCTCCAACTCATGTTGGTTGAGTTGGTGCCTACCTCCTTCCATTTTCTGAAATTTTCAACAAACATTATAAAACTTGATTTGGTGACATATAATTGAGAGAAACTACCATAGGAACTTGCTAGAGTACTAATCATGCATCAAAACTAGTTTCTACCACTTAGAACAAGCATGCAAGCTCACTAAACATGTTACCTACAGCAGCAAAATATTCAAGATATACTCAACCAAACAAAATTCTATTTGGATAATCGAAGGAGTCACATACCGGAGAGCAAATGTGCCAAATTTCAGCAGGAAATCTGGGCTGAGCAAAGAGATCGAGAAATCCTGAGCTCTTGAGCAAAAACGCGAGTGAGAGAAAGTTGGTTCGAGTTTTTTCGGGAGAGAGAAGATGCTGGAAGAAAGAGATGATGTAGTGGGGCAAGGAGGGGCCCACACCACATGGTGGCGCGCCCACCTCCTTGGCCGCGCCAGCCTGTGGTGTGGCACCCTGTGGTGCCCCACAGGTCATCCTCTGGTGCTCCCAGGTGCCTCGTCGAAAAATAGGACCAACGGTGTAATTTTCGCGAATTTTTGAAAACTTTGAAAAATGCACATTTTCTGGGTATTAAGTTTATTATTACTGGCCAGGAAAATTTTTGAAACCTCAAATTAACTAAGAAACTTTGCAAATTAAAAATGCTACAGCAACTAAAGCAAGTGGAGGAAGAAAGAGATGTTGTTTACCTCCTCTATGCATATAAAAGGTATTTGTTAACAAGGTTGATCAAGTCTTGCCACCAAATAAATTTTACATAGCATATGAAGAAATAAACCTCAAATCAATCATGTTACCTTGAATTGTATTGATATGCATCCAATCACAAGAGTTTGATATTCTTCTTTAGGCTCATATATAGGACAATCGATGGTTCCCACTTTGATAGTCTCACATGAGAGATAGTATTAACTCCGCACGCTTTTTCAATCCTCTTGGGGAAATAGACGGGTGTGTTCCTTATCATCAACATTGAAAGTAACCTTTCCTTTATTGCAATCAATAACAGCCCCTGCGGTGTTAAGAAAAGGTCTCCCAAGAATAATAGACATATTATCATCTTCGTGCATTTCCAACACAACAAAATCAGTTAATATCAAGCGGTTATTAGTAACTTGAACAGGAACATCCTCACATATACCAACAGGAATAGCAGTAGATTTATCAGCCATTTGCAAAGATATATCAGTAGGTATCAACTTATCTAAGTAAAGTCTCTTGTAAAGAGAAAAAGGCATAACACTAACACCAGCGCCCAAGTCACATAGAGCAGTTTTAACATAATTATTCTTAATAGAACAAGGAATAGTAGGTATACCTGGGTCGCCCAACTTCTTTGGAACTTTACCATTGAAAGAGTAATTAGCAAGCATAGTGGAAATTTCCTCATTGGGGATTTTCCTTTTGTTAGTAACAATATCTTTCATATACTTTGAATAAGGAGGCAATTTAATAGCATCAGTCAAAGGGATTTGCAAGAATAAAGGTTTCATCCAATCACAAAATTTATTATAGTGTTCTTCTTCCTTTGATTTTAGTTTCTTAGCAGGAAAAGGCATTTGCTTTTGCACCCAAGGTTCTCTTTCATTACCATGTTTCTCAGCAATAAAATCTTCTTTAGTATACTTTTTATTTTTAGCATGCTTTTCATGTTCTTTTTCAACCTCTTCTTTATCAGGAGTATCATTCTTATCATTATCTTTATCATGTTCATTACCACTTTCAGTTTCAGCATCAGAAATAGAAATACTATTAGGATCATTAGCAGGTTCAGAGGATTCTACAACATTTTTATGTTTCTTTTTCTTTTTCTTAGAATGAGCTCTAGGTTCAATGCGTTGAGAATCTTGTTCAATTCTTTTGGGATGCCCTTCAGGATATAGAGGATCCTGGGTAGAGACACCACCTCTAGTTGTTACTTCATAAGCATGTTTTTCTTTAGCATTATTTCCTAACAAGTCATTTTGCACTTTAGTGAGTTGATCAATTTGAGTTTGAACCATATGAAAATGTTTAACAAGCATCTTAACATCATTGGAGGTTCTCTCCACAATATCATGCAATTCACTAATAGCTTGAGAATTTTCCATTAGATGATTCTCTATTCTCATATTAAAATTTTCTTGCTTAACAATATAATTATCAAACTCATCTAAGCATTGCGCAGGAGGTTTTGAATACGGAATATCTTCCCTAGTAAAGCGTTGAAGGGAATTTACCTCAATCATGGATGAAGGGGGAATTATCTCACATATATCTTCTATGGGAGGTAGATTCTTCACATCTTCGGATTTAATACCTTTCTCCTTGAGAGACTTCTTGGCTTCCCTCATATCTTCATCATTCAATTTAATTAAACCCCTCTTCTTCACTATTGGCGTTGGAGTTGGTTCAGGCGTAGTCCAATCATCATAATTCCGGCCTATTTTAGCCAATAACTCTTCAGCGTCGTCTGGAGTTCTTTTCCCGAAAACACAACCAGCACAACTATCCAGGTATGCCCTAGACTCAATGGTTAGTCCACTATAAAATATATCAAGTAAATCATGCTTTTCTAAATCATGGTCAGGCAGAGCTCTAATAAGAGAGCAAAATCTCGCCCAAGCCTCAGGCAATTTCTCTTCATCTCCCTGATCAAAATTATAAACTCTCTGCAAAGCAGCATGTTGAGCACTAGCAGGAAAGTATTTCCGGAAGAAAACAACAAGTAATTCTTTTGGACTTTTAATAGAACTAGGTGGCAAACTATTATACCAAGTTTTAGCGTCATCCTTTAATGAGAATGGAAAGATTTTAGCAACAAAGTAAGTACGCTTCTTAACATCATCAGAAAACAAGCTACTCAAAGTAGATAACTCAGCCATGTGTTCAACAAGCACTTTCTTTTTCAGTACCACAAAAAGGTGTTTTCTCAACAATAGCTATATGAGATAGATCAAGAGAAAAATCATAATCTTTATCCCTAATGTTTATAGGAGATGTGGCAAATTTAGGATCAGGAGACAGTTTATATCTAACAATTATGTTCTCGCAAGCAACTTTTTAATTTTTCTTGCATCAGTAGTAGCATTGCATTTTTCAATAAAATCATCATCAAGTTCCACATAATCTTCATCAAGATCATCACTAGAGTATTCAAGTTCAGGTGAATTAACAGGTGTAGTAACATCAGGAGTTTCAGCATTTTCAATTTGTCTAGACCTAGCAATTTTAGCATCTAGAAAAGTTCCCAATGAACCACTATCATCAAGCACAGCAGAAATATTATCAACATTATGAGAGTTTTCAGATTCAGCAGAAGTACCAGCATTTGAAGCATGTGGCGGTGAAACAAGTTTATCAATCACAGATGGTGAATCAAGAGCAGCAGAGGTACTCAGAGTTGTACCTTTTCTTGTAGTGGATGGTAATATGGCGACCTTAGTATCGCGAGGTTTACCCATGATGGAGAATTTGCAGCGAACAATATCAATCCAAGTGAACTTCCAAATAAAGCTATGCTCCCCGGCAACGGCGCCGTGAAAATAGTCTTGATGACCCACAAGTATAGGGGATCGCAACAGTCTTCGAGGGAAGTATTACCCAATTTATTGATTCGACACAAGGGGAGACAAAGAACACTTGAAAGCCTTAACAAGCGGAGTTGTCAATTCAGCTCGCACTGGAAACAGACTTGCTCGCAAGAGTTTATCAGTAGTAACAGCTTTATAGTAGCAGCAGTAGTGAAATAACAAGCAGCAGAGTAACAAAGACAAGCAGTAGTGATTTTAGTAAACAAGCAGGATTAAAATATCGTAGGCACGGGGACGGATGACGGGCGTTGCATGGATGAGAGAAACTCATGTAACAATCATAGCAGGGCATTTGCAGATAATAATAAAACGGTATCCAAGTACTAATCAATCAATAGGCATGTGTTCCAATTATAGTCGTACGTGCTTGCAATGAGAAACTTGCACAACATCTTTTGTCCTACCAGCCGGTGGCAGCCGTGCCTCAAGGGAAACTACTCGGATATTAAGGTACTCCTTTTAATAGAGTACCGGAGCAAAGCATTAACACTCCGTGAACACATGTGATCCTCACATCGCTACCATTCCCTCCGGTTGTCCCGATTTCGTCACTTCGGGGCCATTGGTTCCGGACAGCGACATGTGTATACAACTTGCAGGTAAGACCATAAACAATGAATATCATGATGAAACAATAACATGTTCAGATCTGAGATCATGGCACTCGGGCCCTAGTGACAAGCATTAAGCATAACAAGTTGCAACAATATCATAAAAGTACCATCTACGGACACTAGGCACTATGCCCTAACGATCTTATGCTATTACATGACCAATCTCATCCAATCCCTACCATCCCCTTCGGCCTACAGCGGGGGAATTACTCACACATGGATGGGGAAACATTGCTGGTTGATGGAGAGGCGTTGGCGGTGATGGCGGTGATGATCTCCTCCAATTCCCCGTCCCGCGGAGTGCCGGAACGGAGACTTCGGCTCCCGCGACGGAGTTTCGCGATGCGGCGGCGTCTCGGAGGGTTTCGGCGACTTCGACTTCTTCCCGTGCGTTTTTAGGTCGAGACGAATAAGTAGTCCGAAGGGGGCGTCGGAGGCCAGCCGAGGGGCCACACCACATGGCCGCGCGGGCCCCCCGGGCCGCGCCGCCATGTGGTGTGGGGCCTCGGGCCTCCACTTCAATTGTCCTTCCGGCTCCGTCGCATTCCGGGAAAATAGACCCTTTCATCAAAATCCCGAGGTTTTTCCCGAAAGTTGGATTTCTGCACAAAAACGAGACACTGTAACAGTTCTGCTGAAAACAGCGTTAGTCCGTGTTAGTTGCATCCAAAATACACAAATTAGAGGCAAAACAATAGCAAAAGTGTTCGGGAAAGTAGATACGTTTTGGACGTATCAGCCCTTCGTCGTCTCTGTCATGCCGACGGTACCTTCCTTTATCTTCATCAGACCGATTGTATCTTTCGTCGTTTCTGTTGTACTGCCGACGTTGGTCATACTGATATTCATATTTGTTGAGGAGGTGCGTGGAGAGTGGTTTTTGGTATCGCACGCTTCTCACTTGTTCCTTGGTAAGGTACCGTTTGTCATCATATCGGGGCCGGTCGCGTGGATCGGCCTCCTCCTTTTCCTTGTTGCGGGAGTGACTGCTTTCCTCTTTATCCTTGCCATGGTGGCGCACAGGCCCTGCCATGTTGACATTGCACGAGAAATCCAATCGACGCCTCGCGGAGTGGTTAGGTTCCACCATGTTGACTCCGGGGAACGGATGTGTGTCCACTTTCATGGCGAACTCGTCCGAAGAGCAATCGGCCTTGTTCTATCGCCATTTGGATCTGCTGACGAAACACCTTGCAGTCATTGGTGGTATGGGTGAACGAATGATGCCATTTGCAGTACGGCCTCCCATTCATTTCTTGTGCAGTAGGGGTTTTATGGCCTTCGGGTAACTTCAGCTGTTTTTCCTTAAGCAATAGATCGAAAATCTGCTCAGCTTTGCTCAAATCGAAGTCAAACCCTTTTGGAGGCCCTTGTGGTTTTACCCACTTGCAGGACACGGGATGTGCCCCCCGAGCCCATTCGGCTACAGCTACCTCCAGGTCCGGTGCAGGCTCTTCATTTTCTTCCATCTCAACCAGACCCACCGGACGCTTGAACTTGTCTTGGTACAATTCGGGGTGTCGCTGCTCATAGGATGTGAGTTTCTGCACCATGTGCGACAATGAACTGTACTCTGCTTGGGAAGTCAGATCTTTGATTGGCGTTGCGAGGCCCAGATCGCCGCATCGATTGCTTCCTTCTCGGATAAACGAACCGAATAACATCGGTTCCTACCGGTCCCGAAACGTTGGATGTATTCGGATATCGTTTCTCCCCGCTTCTGCCGCACCTGGGTCAGATCGGCAATGCCAGCCTCGGTAGCTTCTGAGTGATATTGCACGTGAAACTGCTCCTCCATTTGCTTCCACGTCCGGACTGAGTTTGGTGGCAACGACGTGTACCATCCAAAGGCTGACCCCGTGAGAGATTGTGCGAAAAACCTCACACGTAACTGGTCTGACGCTGAAATCATGCCCAACTGCGCCAAATATCGGCTTACGTGCTCTATTGAGCTAGATCCTTCTGCTCCATTGAATTTTGAGAACTCAGGGAGCCGATACTTGGGTGGCAGCGGGATCAGGTCATACTCGTCAGGGTACGGCTTGGAATAGCCGATTGTCTTCCTCTTCGGCAGGATGTCGAATTGGTCTCTCAAGATAGTGCTGATCTGCTCCATGGTATTAGCTGTAGGGACCGAGCCTTCATGACTCGTTCCAGTAGCATATTTAGCCAGCCATGCTTGTTTATCAGCATCTACTGTAGAAATCCCTGTTGGTGCGATCTGGCCTGTGCGCGCCCAGGCATTGCAGTCCGGCACGTATGTGCACACGTACCCATGCGGGATCTCCTTAGGCGGCTCATATAGGAACTGGCAATCGCTAGGATCGCCTCCAACCTTGTAGACGACGTACGCCGGTGAACCCGGCGGCTCTGGTGCTGCAAGCGCGAATGGCAGCGGCGGCTTGATCTGGAACGGTACTTCTCCCTGGTGAGTCCCTAGGGTAGGTCCTGACGGGGAGTATTGATGCTTCATGATTTCCTGCACCACACGGACCGCGACGCGCTCGAGAGTATTCACCAGGCTCTCAGAATAGCGGTGTAGAGAATGAGCCGCCATGTAATTGATTTCCTGGCGCAGAGCTCTGGTACGTTCCTCCGAAGGGGTAGACAGGTCTACTCCGTCAAGAACACCTTCAGGGGAGAACCCCTTCCACCTTACGCCATGTGAACGGGTCCTCACGAAAGAGCCGATGAGATCGGCTTCCAAGATGGCTTTCATCTCATCATACTTTTTCTTCTGCTCTTCCGGCAGATCTGCGTAGGTGACTGGTTCGCCAACCACCTCCTCCGCAGCTTTTGACATGGTTGCTGCAGATGTCGAAGTTGTCGCGAGTGTCCCACCGGGCGTGCCGAATGTGTTGCGGTCGAAACCCACCGGCGAGCAACGACGGGCAACACGAGAGAGCCGGGAGGCTCCCGAGATTGCGGCTGACCCTGGTCCCTCGGGCGACGGCCCGCAATGCCTTCTAGCACACGCGTCCTGGTGATTACGAGGGCGTGCCACCTGACCTATACCTGGTCAGGAAGGTGATGAATTGCTTCGACTAGTTTCCTGCATGGCAAACACGTAAACATTAAATACGAGCCCCAATCGGCTCTTAAGTTGTTCTGTGGATCGGCTCAAAGAGCCGATTGCCCCATGGTTCACGTTAGATTTATAAGGACATGGGGATCATGCTTTATCAATATCCAGCTAAGCTAATCTACGATAGTCTAGGGTTTTCACCATATAACCGGAACATCCTATGCGTAATTGAGCCTAATAGTTACGTAAGATGATAGGAAACCAAGTACTAAAGAGGCCTAAAAACCAACGTGAAGTTGATCCCCGGAACAATCCCTCTAGAGCTTAGTAAACCACACCTTACGCACTACCGGATCCTTCAACCCGTTTATAAGGCCTAACCATACGGATATCAAACCAATCCTTGAAGAACAAGGAGCGACTATAACGGATTAGATCTACTAAATAACGAACAAGCAAGGTGCTGCCCTTACACCTAAAATAGGTGTAAGGGCAGCTAGATATCGAGGGAAAGCGTAGCTAAACAAGTGCATCGTGAAAGCATTGTGATCAACCCCAAAACACCTAAGATAAGGGTGTTGCTCGCCATCAAAAAGGCTTCAGCACGAGCAACACCAAAAACGAATAAACTGATGCTGCCTAGATCGCAAGATGCGATCTAGGCAGCATGTTGCTTACCCGGGAGAAACCCTCGAAACAAGGGGTGGCGATGCGCCTAGATTGATTTGTTGTGAACGTGATCGTCCTCCTTTCTCAATAACCCTAGATACATATTTATAGTCCGTAGACTCTCTAACTTGGGAAAAACCCAACCGTGTACGAGCCAAACTCTATCTCTTAATTCTAACCGACACGTATCCTACTATATTTACAGATACACGGGCAATCCTGCCCAAACTTCTTGTACAAGGCCGGTTCGGGAATATTTTCCACGCAATATCTTCTAAGCCCATTTAATCACGGCCCATCTCCAGCCTTGGTTAAATTCTGGTGGTAACACATATTAATGTTATGTGAAATACTCTCCCATTCGGGTTTACATGCTACTCATGAAAGCAACTGGTAGGAAGGTTAAGCGAGAGAAGAGAGATGATTACTACACCATTCGTTTCATAGTTCTTGTTGTGATTGTAGCTCAAATTTAAATTAAAACCATGATAAAAATTATGGAACGCAGAGGTACTGATTTAGTCTAATGTAAACAAAAGAGGGTTAGTAGGGCAAAATGTCTTGAATGCTTGGAAGGGAATTGGTTGTATTTTTAAACCAGAGGCTAGTAAACCAGGATGGAGGAAGTATATGGTCCATATTATTAGATGAAAGGTAAATCCTGGTGAAGTGCTGCATGGTATATCTGAAATTCAAAACCGCATATGTCTTTGCTCCTTTCACACTAGGCTAGATGCTTATTGGAGGGAGCCGTGCCTCCCAGCTGGGAAGCAAGCCGGGCCTAAGGAGGGAAATAAATATAGAAAAAGATGCGCCACTTGACAAAGGCCAAAGCAGTGTTAAAAAGGCAGATTTCATTTTCTGATTAGTTTGCCCTTTCAGTGTGCATTTGCATCCACCCCACGAGTTTTTTTTTTTTTTGATCTGATCCACCCCACGAGCCAGTAGCACTTTTAAGTGGAAGGGAGAGTGAAACACAAAACAAAAGGAACTGTTCACAGGGACCAGGTTCTTTAGGCCAGTTGCAAGATCAGGCCACCACAAACATGAATGCTCTTTCTTACATGTGTGTTAATGTTTTTTTCCTAGATAATTATGTACTACCTCCATTCTAAAGCTTAAGGTTTTTTTTAAAGTCAAACCAAGTAAAGTTTGACCACACTTTTAGAAAAATCTATCAACAATTATAATATTTTATAGATGCCATACGAAAATATATTTTATTATCTATCTAATAATATTGATTTTGTATTTTGCATGTTAATGATATTTAGTAAAAACTTAGTCAAACTTGAGATAATTTGACTTTGTAAAAATAATATAACTCTTAAACTTTGGGATGGAGGTCGTATGCTAAGCAAATATAGACTGGCATTGAATCCCTTGACCAATTTACCTGTCGTGGGTTGTTCTCTTTTCTGAGGCTAACATGTGCATGTTCATGTGTTGGTCGTACGCAACAAACAATTGTGCACCTTGGATAAATCGATCTTAGCACAAGGAGGAGGAAAGAGAAGCAGAGATGGATGAAAGAAACGTTGTGAATATTTTTTTTTTTCCTTTGGAGGTAATGTTGCAATAAAGGTAATAACACAGATTTACTACCTCTAGTGGTAGCTATATGCATGCATGACTTGTCGTCCGATGTACTCCCTCCGGTCTTATTTAATTGACTCGAATTTAGTACAACTTTATACTAAATTTGAGTCAATTAAATAGGACCGGAGGGAGTAGAGCACATTTGCTTGGAAAATGCGTAGCAGCTCTTGGGTGCTGGCGTAGCAGCGTGTGACATGTGTGTTTGGACCCATGCAGGTCCATAAAGTTTGGCGAATCTTTTAGTCCCTAAGATTGGGTTTATTTTACCAAAAATACGGTCTGTCGAGCATGCATAATTAGCACCAAAATAAGTAGTGTGTTTTTGTCACCTTGATAAAACAGAAAATCATTTTTTTGAATATACATTCACCCATAAAGTTTGGCGAATCTTTTAGGTTGCATCTAGTTATATTAGCCATGGAGTGTTACTAATATGTTGGGTAACTGGCTACGAGTTATTCCATCATAAGTAACAAAAAAACCAAATACTTGTTGGAGAAGCTGCCCCATGCTGGGCTTTGTGGCTTTGTAGTCTTTTTGACAAAGAGAAGACCCCCCCTGCTTTGCATACTACTTCCTCCGTTCTCTTTAATTTGACTCAGATTTGTACTAAATTTGAGTCAATTAAAAAAGAACGGAGGGAGTATCTCTTGTACAGATTTGCTTCGTTCTTAGTTCCATCTATAGCAACCAAAGCACAATAAGCTTTTTACTGCTGTATGTACCCAAGTGTTCCAGACGACAAAAGTGGTTATTATACTAGTATAGATGGCAGTTTAATCTACGGGTCGGGACTCTTGCGCCTTAGGTCGTTTCCTCTTTTTTCAATGATGCTTGTTATTTGTTAAAATCTTTTTAAAAACATTGGGCTACGTAAAACTTTCTTTTGCATAAGGTTTCTTGTATACATACTCTTTTCTTGTATGGCATTTGCACAATATTTGAGTTAATAAATAAACACTCTTTGTCCAAAAAAGGAGGAAAGAAAAAAAAACAATGTATGAGGGACGCTCACCTCGCTCACCTTCGTTTGACGTAAAAAAAATGTAATGGGCTGCCCTTGTCGCCTCATAGGATGAGTTTGACCCGCCCCTATGCAGGTCATGGATGGATAAGTTAAACATCCCTTGATGTACCAGACTTAAGAGAGGCAGTCTATAACTAAGTAATAGGGTTAAAACTAACGTAATGGTGAGATCAGTGATGTGTCTTTTAGGATTGTTGTTATGTTCTTTGGGGTACATGTTAGAGATTGTAGCTTTCACAATAAATATGGTTTCATCTAATCCGTTTAACGAAACCATATGAAATATGGACCGGTAACCTCTTAGTTTATCATTTCTTATAATTATGAGTTGCTATGCTTATGTTTAACGACCTGGCGACATAAAACTCTGCCAACCTAGCATAAGCCCTATGAGGAGTTTTTTTTTTCGAAATGGGGGAAAAATCACCCCTGCTTCTGCATCCAAGGGATGCACACGGCATTTTTATTAGATTATTCACAACACCTTAGAGCAATACAAAATATCAAACTCAAAGAGACCTCGCTAAACCTATAGACGGATGACGGGGGTGACAAAACACTAACTCACATCATCCAAAAAACCAAATACCTTCCCAAGTCGCCCAATAGCAGGTGAGAAGCACGTCCAGTCAAATAGACTCTCAGCGCACGCCAGCGCATACGCCACACAAGTTGCTACCGCCTTCTTCCTCGACCCCATCTTCAAGAGGGATCATCGCATTAACCTTACAAGTCTTGCCGTCGATGCCACCATGATGCCAGACGGCTCCACCATCCTGCACGCATACATCATCCCGCATTCATCATCGAAACCCCGCAGCACCATGCCACCGAGACTCAGCGCCATCGATGTGGTAGATGAATACCACTCCACCAACATCCGCCAACATCCGCCAACATCCAGCAGCTGCTCCAAAAACGATGCCCCAAGAGGTAGAACGACGCAGGTAGCGCCACCATCGTCCGATCCGGGAGACCCAGATCTAGGGTTTCCCCCTCAGCAGCATGAGTGGGTGATACGTCTCCGACGTATCGATAATTTCTTATGTTCTATGCCATATTATTGATGATACCTACATGTTTTATGCACACTTTATGTCATATTCGTGCATTTTCTGGAACTAACCTATTAACAAGATGCCGAAGTGCCGCTTCCGTTTTCTCGCTGTTTTTGGTTTCAGAAATCCTAGTAACAAAATATTCTCGGAATTGGACGAAACGAAGACCCGTGGGCCTATTTTTCCACGGAGCTTCCGGAAGACCGAAGAACATACGAAGTGGGGCCACGAGGTGGCGACACCACAAGGCGCGCGCGGCCTAGGGGGCCCGCGCCGCCCTATGGTGTGGCCCCTCGTCGTGCCCCCGACTCTGCCCTTCCGCCTACTTAAAGCCTCCGTCGCGAAACCCCGATGCGAAAAACCACGATACGGAAAACCTTACCGAGACGCCGCCGCCGCCGATCCCATCTCGGGGGATTCTCGAGATCTCCTCCGGCACCCTGCCGGAGAGGGGATTCATCTCCCGGAGGACTCTACACCGTCATGGTCGCCTCCGGAGTGATGAGTGAGTAGTTCACCCCTGGACTATGGGTCCATAGCAGTAGCTAGATGGTTGTCTTCTCCTCATTGTGCTTCATTGTTGGATCTTGTGAGCTGCCTAACATGATCAAGATCATCTATCTGTAATTCTATATGTTGTGTTTGTCGGGATCCGATGGATAGAGAATACCATGTCATGTTAATTATCAAGTTATTACATATGTGTTGTTTATGATCTTGCATGCTCTCCGTTACTAGTAGAGGCTCGGCCAAGTTTTTGCTTTAACTCCAAGAGGGAGTATTTATGCTCGATAGTGGGTTCATGCCTCGCATTGACACTCGGGACAAGTGACAGAAAGTTCTAAGGTTGTGTTGTCCTCGTTGCCACTAGGGATAAAACATTGGCGCTATGTCCGAGGATGTAGTTGTTGATTACATTACGCACCATACTTAATGCAATTGTCTCGTTGTTAGCAACTTAATACCGGAGGGGTTCGGACGATAACCCGAAGGTGGACTTTTTAGGCATAGATGCGATTGGATGGCGGTCTATGTACTTTGTCGTAATGCCCAATTAAATCTCACTATATTTATCATGTCATGTATGTGCATTGTTATGCCCTCTCTATTTGTCAATTGCCCGATCGTAATTTGTTCACCCAACATGCTTTTATCTTATGGGAGAGACACCTCTAGTGAACTGTGGACCCCGGTCCATTCTTTTAATACTGAAATATAAATCTGTCGCAATACTTGTTTTTACTATTTTCTCTGCAAACAATCATCTTCCACACAATACGGTTAACCCTTTGTTACAGCAAGCCGGTGAGATTGACAACCTCACTGTTTCGTTGGGGCAAAGTACTTTGGTTGTGTTGTGCAGGTTCCACGTTGGCGCCGGAATCTCCGGTGTTGCGCCGCACTACATCCCGCCGCCATCAACCTTCAACGTGCTTCTTGACTCCTACTGGTTCGATTAAACCTTGGTTTCTTACCGAGGGAAACTTGCCGCTGTGCGCATCACACCTTCCTCTTGGGGTTCCCAACGGACGTGTCAACTACACGCATCAAGCAAATTTCTGGCGCCGTTGCCGGGAGATCAACACACGCCGCAAGGGGAGTCTCCACTTCCCAATCTCTTTACTTTGTTTTTGTCTTGCTTTATTTTATTTACTACTTTGTTTGCTGCATTATATCAAAACACAAAAAAATTAGTTGCTAGCTTAACTTTATTTACTGTCTTGTTTGCTATATCAAAAACACAAAAAAATTAGTTTACTTGCATTTATTTTATCTAGTTTGCTTTATTTACTACTGCTAAAATGGCCAACCCTGAAAATACTAAGTTGTGTGACTTCACTAGCACAAATAACAATGATTTCCTATGCACACCTATTGCTCCACCTGCTACTACAGCAGAATTCTTTGAAATTAAACCTGCTTTACTTAATCTTGTTATGCGAGAGCAATTTTCTGGTGTTAGTTCTGATGATGCTGCTGCCCATCTCAATAATTTTGTTGAACTATGTGAAATGCAAAAATATAAAGATGTAGATGGTGACATTATAAAATTAAAATTGTTCCCTTTCTCATTAAGAGGAAGAGCTAAAGATTGGTTGCTATCTCTCGCCTAAGAATAGTATTGATTCATGGACTAAATGCAAGGATGCTTTTATTGGTAGATATTATCCCCCTGCTAAAATTATATCTTTGAGGAGTAGCATAATGAATTTTAAACAATTAGATAATGAACATGTTGCTCAAGCTTGGGAAAGAATGAAATCTCTCGGTTAAAAATTGCCCAACCCATGGACTGACTACTTGGATGATCATCCAAACCTTCTATGCAGGACTAAATTTTTCTTCGCGAAATTTATTGGATTCAGCTGCTGGAGGTACCTTTATGTCCATCACTCTTGGTGAAGCAACAAAGCTTCTTGATAATATGATGGTTAATTACTCTGAATGGCACACGGAAAGAGCTCCACAAGGTAAGAAGGTAAATTCCGTTGAAGAATCCTCTTCCTTGAATGATAAGGTTGATGCTATTATGTCTATGCTTGCGAATGATAGGACTAATGTTGATCCTAATAATGTTCCATTAGCTTCATTGGTTGCCCAAGAAGAACATGTTGATGTAAACTTCATTAAAAATAATAATTTCAACAACAATGCTTATCGGAACAATTCTAGTAATAACTATAGGCCATATCCTTATAATAATGGTAACGGTTATGCTAATTCTTATGGGAATTCTTACAACAATAATAGGAATACACCCCTGGACTTGAAGCCATGCTTAAAGAATTTATTAGTACACAAACTCGCCTTTAACAAATCTGTTGAGGAAAAGCTCAATAAAATTGATATTCTTGTTTCTAGAGTTGATAGTCTTGCCTCTGATGTTGATCTTTTGAAATAGAAAGTTATGCCTAATAGGGATATTGAAAATAAAATTGTTACTACAGCAAATGCTATCCAAGTTAGAATTAATGAGAATATAAGATTAATGGCTGAACTGCGTGCTAGGTGGGATAGAGAAGAAAATGAAAAACTAGCTAAAAAGGAAAATGTAGCTAAAGTTTGAACTATTACCACCACTAGCAATGCTAATGATTCACATGTTGCTGCACCTCCTACTATCAATGGTAAAATAATTGGTGTTGGCAATGTTTCTACTCCTAGTGCAAAGCGCGCAAAATTACCTGAAACTGCTAAAACTGCTGAAACTCGCTTGTGATAAAACTGCTGAAATTTTTTCCAACCTTGGGGATGATAATCCCATTGCTTTAGATTGTAATGATTTAGATTTTGATGATTGCCACATCTCTGAAGTTATAAAGTTCTTGCAAAAACTTGCTAAAAGTCCCAATGCTAGCGCTATAAACTTGGCTTTCACAAAACATATTACAAATGCTCTCATAAAAGCTAGAGAAGAGAAACTAAAACTTGAAACTTCTATTCCTAGAAAGCTAGAGGATGGTTGGGAGCCCATCATTAAAATGAGAGTCAAAGATTTTGATTGTAATGCTTTATGTGATCTTGGTGCAAGTATTTCTGTTATGCCTAAGAAAGTCTATGATATGCTTGACTTGCCACCATTGAAAAATTGTTATTTGGATGTTAATCTCGCTGATAATGCTAAAAAGAAACCTTTGGGGAAAGTTGATAATGTTCATATTATGGTTAACAATAACCTTGTCCCCGTTGATTTTGTTGTCTTGGATATTGAATGCAATGCATCTTGCCCCATTATATTGGGAAGACCTTTTCTTCGAACCGTTGGTGCCACTATTGATATGAAGGAAGGTAATATTAAATATCAATTTCCTCTCAAGAAAGGTATGGAACACTTCCCTAGAAAGAGAATGAAGTTACCTTATGATTCTATTATTAGAACAAATTATGATGTTGATGCTTCGTCTCTTGATGTTACTTGATTTACACTTTCGCGCCTAGCTGAAAGGCGTTAAAGAAAAGCGCTTATGGGAGACAACCCATGTTTTTACTACAGTATTTTTGTTTTATATTTGTGTCTTGGAAGTTGTTTACTACTGTAGCAACCTCTCCTTATCTTAGTTTTATGTTTTGTTGTGCCAAGTAAAGTCTTTGATAGAAAAGTAAGTACTAGATTTGGATTACTGCGCAGTTCCAGATTTCTTTGCTGTCACGAATCTGGGTCTATCTCCCTGTAGGTAGCTCAGAAAATTCAGCCAATTTACGAGCATGATCCTCAGATATGTACGCAACTTTCATTCAATTTGAGCATTTTCGTTTGAGCAAGTCTGGTGGCCTAATAAAATCCATCTTTACGGACTGTTCTGTTTTGACAGATTCTGTCTTTTATTTCGCATTGCCTCTTTTGCTATGTTGGATGAATTTCTTTGATCCACTAATGTCCAGTAGCTTTATGCAATGTCCAGAAGTGTTAAGAATGATTGTGTCACCTCTGAACATGTGGATTTTTATTATGCACTAACCCTCTAATGAGTTGTTTCGAGTTTGGTGTGGAGGAAGTTTTCAAGGATCAAGAGAGGAGTATGATGCAATATGATTAAGGAGAGTGAAAGCTCTAAGCTTGGGGATGCCCGGTGGTTCACCCCTGCATATATTAAGAAGACTCAAGCGTCTAAGCTTGGGGATGCCCAAGGCATCCCCTTCTTCATCGACAACATTATCAGGTTCCTCCCCGAAACTATATTTTTATTCCGTCACATCTTATGTACTTTGCTTGGAGCGTCGGTTTGTTTTTGTTTTTTGTTTTGTTTGAATAAAATGGATCCTAGCATTCACTTTATGGGAGAGAGACACGCTCCGCTGTAGCATATGGACAAGTATGTCCTTAGGCTCTACTCATAGTATTCATGGCGAAGTTTCTTCTTCGTTAAATTGTTATATGGTTGGAATTGGAAAATGCTACATGTAGTAACTCTAAAATGTCTTGGATAATTCGATACTTGGCAATTGTTGTGCTCATGTTTAAGCTCTTGCATCATATACTTTGCACCCATTAATGAAGAAATACTTAGAGCTTGCTAATTTGGTTTGCATATTTGGTTTCTCTAGAGTCTAGATAACATCTAGTATTGAGTTTTGAACAACAAGGAAGACAGTATGGAGTCTTATAATGTTTACCATATGTCTTTTATGTGAGTTTTGCTGTACCGTTCATCTTTGTGTTTGTTTCAAATAACCTTGCTATCCTAAACCTTGTATCGAGAGGGAATACTTCTCATGCATCCAAAATACTTGAGCCAACCACTATGCCATTTGTGTCCACCATACCTACCTACTACATGGTATTTATCCGCCATTCCAAAGTAAATTGCTTGAGTGCTACCTTTAAAATTCCATCATTCACCTTTGCAATATATAGCTCATGGGACAAATAGCTTAAAAACTATTGTGGTATTGAATATGTACTTATGCACTTTATCTCTTATTAAGTTACTTGTTGTGCGATAACCATGTTTCTGGGACGCCATCAACTATTCTTTGTTGAATATCATGTGAGTTGCTATGCATGTCCGTCTTGTCCGAAGCAAGAGAGATCTACCACCTTCATGGTTGGAGCATGCATATTGTTAGAGAAGAACTTTGGGCCGCTAACTAAAGCCATGATTCATGGTGGAAGTTTCAGTCTTGGACATATATCCTCAATCTCATATGAGAATAATAATTGTTGCCACATGCTTATGCATTAAAGAGGAGTCCATTATCTCGTTGTCCATGTTGTCCCGGTATGGATGTCTAAGTTGAGAATAATCAAAAGCGAGAAATCCAAAATGCGAGCTTTCTCCTTAGACCTTTGTACAGGCGGCATGGATGTACCCCATTGTGACACTTGGTCAAAACATGTGCATTGCAAAGATCCGGTAGTCCAAGTTAATTAGGACAAGGTGCGGGCACTATTAGTATACTATGCATGAGACTTGCAACTTGTAAGATATAATGTACATAACTCATATGCTTTATTACTACCGTTGACAAAATTGTTTCATGTTTTCAAAATAAAAGCTCTAGCACAAATATAGCAATCGATGCTTTCCTCTTTGAAGGACCATTCTTTTTTACTTTTATGTTGAGTCAGTTCACCTATCTCTCTCCACCTCAAGAAGCAAACACTTGTGTGAACTATGCATTGATTCCTACATACTTGCATATTGTACTTGTTATATTACTCTATGTTGACAATTATCCATGAGATATACATGTTACAAGTTGAAAGCAACCGCTGAAACTTAATCTTCCTTTGTGTTGCTTCAATACCTTTGCTTTGATTTATTGCTTTATGAGTTAACTCTTATGCAAGACTTATTAATACTTGTCTTGAAGTACTATTCATGAAAAGTCTTTGCTTTATGATTCACTTGTTTACTCATGTCATTACCATTGTTTTGATCGCTGCATTCACTACATATGTTTACAAATAGTATGATCAAGGTTATGATGGCATATCACTTCGGAAATTATCTTTGTTATCGTTTTACCTCGCTCGGGACGAGCAGTAACTAAGCTTGGGGATGCTTGATACGTCTCCGACGTATCGATAATTTCTTATGTTCTATGCCATATTATTGATGATACCTACATGTTTTATGCACACTTTATGTCATATTCGTGCATTTTCCGGAACTAACCTATTAACAAGATGCCGAAGTGCCGTTCTCGTTTTCTCGCTGTTTTTGGTTTCAGAAATCCTAGTAACGAAATATTCTCGAATTGGACGAAACGAAGACCCAGGGGCCTATTTTTCCACGGAGCTTCCGGAAGACCGAAGAACATACGAAGTGGGGCCACGAGGTGGCGACACCACAAGGCGGCGCGGCCTAGGGGGCCCGCGCCGCCCTATGGTGTGGCCCCTCGTCGAGCCCCGACTCGCCCTTCCGCCTACTTAAAGCCTCCGTCGCGAAACCCCCGATGCGAAAAACCACGATACGGAAAACCCTACCGAGACACCGCCGCCGCCGATCCCATCTCGGGGATTCGGAGATCTCCTCCGGCACCCTCGCCGGAGAGGGGATTCATCTCCCGAAGGACTCTACACCGCCATGGTCGCCTCCGGAGTGATGAGTGAGTAGTTCACCCCTGGACTATGGGTCCATAGCAGTAGCTAGATGGTTGTCTTCTCCTCATTGTGCTTCATTGTTGGATCTTGTGAGCTGCCTAACATGATCAAGATCATCTATCCGTAATTCTATATGTTGTGTTTGTCGGGATCCGATGGATAGAGAATACCATGTCATGTTAATTATCAAGTTATTACATATGTGTTGTTTATGATCTTGCATGCTCTCCGTTACTAGTAGAGGCTCTGGCCAAGTTTTTGCTTTTAACTCCAAAAGGGAGTATTTATGCTCGATAGTGGGTTCATGCCTGCATTGACACCTGGGACAGTGACAGAAAGTTCTAAGGTTGTGTTGTGCTGTTGCCACTAGGGATAAAACATTGGCGCTATGTCCGAGGATGTAGTTGTTGATTACATTACGCACCATACTTAATGCAATTGTCTCGTTGTTAGCAACTTAATACCGGAGGGGGTTCGGACGATAACCTCGAAGGTGGACATTTTAGGCATAGATGCGGTTGGATGGCGGTCTATGTACTTTGTCGTAATGCCCAATTAAATCTCACTATACTTATCATGTCATGTATGTGCATTGTTATGCCCTCTCTATTTGTCAATTGCCCGACCGTAATTTGTTCACCCAACATGCTTTTATCTTATGGGAGAGACACCTCTAGTGAACTGTGGACCCCGGTCCATTCTTTTAATACCGAAATACAAATCTGCTGCAATACTTGTTTTTACTATTTTCTCTCGCAAACAATCATCTTCCACACAATACGGTTAACCCTTTGTTACAGCAAGCCGGTGAGATTGACAACCTCACTGTTTCGTTGGGGCAAAGTACTTTGGTTGTGTTGTGCAGGTTCCACGTTGGCGCCGGAATCTCCGGTGTTGCGCCGCACTACATCCCGCCGCCATCAACCTTCAACGTGCTTCTTGACTCCTACTGGTTCGATTAAACCTTGGTTTCTTACTGAGGGAAACTTGCCGCTGTGCGCATCACACCTTCCTCTTGGGGTTCCCAACGGACGTGTCAACTACACGCATGAGTGGGTAGATGCAGGCTGCGACGACGATGCCTTCAAGAAGGTTACGACGTGTGACGCCGCCATCGCCCTCCAAGACCGGAGTTGGAGCACGGTTTTCACCGGTAGCCGCGCATCCCCAACTTGCCGAGTGTAGTGCTGAGGCAAGCAAAGATGATGCCTTCTCCAAGGTAACGACACCAATCAACGCCTCCATCATCCGCCAAGACCGAGATCGAATCACGGTTTTAATCGGCTGCCACAACACCCCCAACTCGACATCGACTGGATCTTCACCGCCAGAGATCGATGTGGGATCCCGAGATCCTCCACCCCAGATCCCAATAAGGCCGTCCACCTACAGAGAGGAGGAGGACACCACCGCGGATTCCGAGGCCGCCACCCCGATGCCCAGGTGATGTGGGCAGAACCACACTCATTGCAAGCAACGGGATCCCGCAGTGCTTAGGCCCTCACGAGCATACCCCACCGCCACATCACCGCCGCCGCGCCTCAGGCAGTTTCCACCGCGCACCACCGCGGCTAGAAGATGGAGAAACGGGTGCCACCGCAGCTCCGCCTAGCCGCTGCAGCAGAGTCCCCGCCGCCGCCACGTCGCGCAGGCTTTGCCCGACAACATCACCGGCGGCTGCAGAGGAGAGGGAGGTGGGAGGGAGGGCCGGAGGTGATGGGCTGGAGGGGCCCCAGTGCGGGCGGCGCCGCCACACGGGGGCTAGGTCGCGAGAGGGTTAGCCCTATGAGGAGTGACTGAAACAAATAGAAAAAATACACAAGTTCAAGAAAAATCTTTCAAAAAGGGTTTGTAGCATGTGTGATCTCGGCATTCTGATTCCAAAAATGAGTTTGAAGCCACCGGCTTTAGCATGACGCATGCCCCGTGTGGATATTGTGCCCATAATTTTCGTCGAAGCTGTCATTGTCATCAATTTATCTACCGGACGACCTCATCTCGGAATTTTTTTAACGGTGTGTTGTCTATTTTCATAGAATGGTGGCCCTAGCGTGGTGCTAGAGTATCTCCCCTTACATCCTGGAGGTTTGGAGTTCAAATCAGCTTTTTTACATAATAAAAAAGAGAAAACCCGCCTAGAAATTCCCTTTTTAGACCCCACAATATATGTGAGCTTTTGGCAAGGAATACATTGCCTGCTTCATGAAGAAAAGACATACGTTTCCCCTGTTAATGATGGATAGTAGTTAATTAATCTGCATCTGACTAATTAAATTGTGCGCGAGATCGTCAGTTATTCCCTCTATTTTTTTGTTAGATTACGTTCTGGCATTTTTTTTTAAAGTCAAGCACTTTTAATTTTAACAAAAATCGTAGTGAAAAATAGGGAAATATTTTTGTACTTACACGCATACATGTGGGTGTTTTCGTCGCTGTCCATTTATTTCCTGAAATTCGTGCTCACCATGTTAGAGAGTATCCGACTCTCAAAGTATAACAGACGGTGATGAAAACGTCCACACAATACAAAATTCACTCTCGTGAAAAATATCAACAAGTATAATACCAAATACACATAGTATGAAAATATAGCTTAGGGTGATTCAAATAGTATACCTTTTATATTGTGGATGTTGGCGTTTTTGTAAATATTTAATCAAACTTTCTAAATTTAACTTTGACAAAATTTAAAATACGAACTAATCGTGAAGGGAGGAAGTACACGTAGGTGTAGCTAGCATGTGCCAGCCGAGTTGTCATGTGACGGGAGGCTGGGACGTCCATTTCGGGAAAGGAGGGCCAAAGGTTTGCGAGTGAGCGACTTGATGTATGCACGTGAATGGCTCCCTCTCCTACCGGCAAAGCCCAAAAAAGGACTCCATCTTAACATCTCCTGCTAATCAGGCCAATCACCTTCTTCTATCCAACCAGCAACCACTAGCACCAGCCGATAAAAAAAAGCGTGCCGGTCGCATCACTCAATTAATCAGGAGATTCAAAATGGAGCCCATCTAAAGAAAGATCATTCAAATGTTACGTAATAAAAACCTGAAAATTTCAATACACGTAGAGATTCAATTATTCATGTACTATAAGTCCACACATAATTTTTCGCGAACTATATTTTTCATGGATTGTGCTTCTCCCAAAATCTCAAAACAGTTTAAATCATCAATGGGGTATCCTGGTATCATTTAATCTCAGTCATCCTGAAGGAGATATGCCCTAGAGTAAATAGCATAAAACCACCACTTTGATGGTGAAATTTACCGTATACCACCACTTTACGTTTGTGGGACAAAAAACCACCACATTTTGCTCGGTTTTTTGCGAAATGCGCTAAACCCGAATTGATCCGGAATTGACACAGTTTTTTACCAGTGGGGTCTGCTGTAAGTGATGACGTGGCAGGAATCCGTGAGATGGGGAGGGACCCATATAATAGTTCAATTAAAAAATCCAAAAAATCTGTAAAAAATCTCCCAAGCCGTCCCGCACCCGCACGCCGCCTGGCCGAGCCCGCCCGCCGCCTCACCGTTCGTGCCCGTCCGCCGCCGCACACCTCGCCGTACGCCGCCGCGCACCTCGCCGTGCTCGACAGCACCCGCACGCCGCCGCCGCCTGGCCGAGCCCGCCCGCCACCGCCTCGCCGTCGATCTGTGCCCGTCCGCCGCCGCGCACCTCGCCGTACGCCGCCGCGCACTTGGCCGTGCTCGCCAGCACCCGTCCGTGGATCCGACCTACGGCTTGAGAGGAGGAGGAGGAGGGCACGGGGGAGGTCAACCCCGCAATGGCCGAGCTTGGGCTCGAGGCGGCGCCTCCCTTGAGTCCGCGCGCCGTGGCCTCCCGTCTGTATCGTCGGAGAGCAGCGGCCGCTCCCCGAGCATCTGGTCGGCGGCGGAGCGAGGATGGTGGAGACAGCACCGGCACAGGGCGCCGCCGCTTCGCTCCTGCTCGCGGCCGAGGGCCGTCCCCCTACCTCCACGCCTCCCCTACTCTACTCGCGTGAGGCGCCGCAGAGCGCCGCCGCAGGTCCTCTTGGCGTCGTGGCGGAGCTCCCCGACGGGGCTGGGGAGGGGGGGGGGGGGCGCGGCCACGGGCCATGGCACGCCGGCGGGAATGGGGCGGGGGGCCGTGCCAGCGGTGAGCTGAGGCATCCTGGCCGGAGAAGCGCGCGGCGACGGCCTGGCCGGAGAAGTGCGCGGCGGCGTCCTGGCCGGAGGCAGCGCGGCGGCGGCCCGAGAAGGACGGTCGGGTCGGGACCAGCGCGATGATCTCTCCTTTTTTTGATTTTCCATACTTTTATTTTTTAATGTTGCCTGATAGGTGGGACCAAGGTCCACGTGAGCAGGTTCACTAACTGTGATGCCACCTCAGCCTTGACTAGTCAAAATCCCTGTCAATTCGCGTTTAATTCGTGTTTAGCGCATTCCGCAAAAAACCGAGCAAAATGTGGTGGTTTTTTGTCCCGCAAACGTAAAGTGGTGGTAAATGGTAAATTTCACCATCAAAGTGGTGGTTTTATGCTATTGACTCTATGCCCTAGAGGCAATAATAAAAGTAGTTATTATTTATATCTCTATGTTTATGATAAATGTTTATATGTCATGCTATAATTGTATTAACCGAAACATTAGTACATGTGTGATATGTAGACAACAAGAAGTCCCTAGTATGCCTCTTAAACTAGCTTGTTGATTAATGGATGATTAGTTTCATAATCATGAACATTGGATGTTATTAATAACAAGGTTATATCGTTACAACATGAAAAGTAACTCAAACAAAAGATCATGAATAATAGTGCATTGAAAGCAACCGTTTGTTTTTGAGCATAGAGAAAACATAGCAAAGTGGTACTCAGCTTGTCCTTTATGAAGTAGCAAAATATAAATGCTAGGACACCTTTAAAGTTCAAAGGGTGACTAGATACAATAATTTGAGAATAAGCAATATCATAATCATGAATCAATCAATAATAAATTTTGGGACTATGCACATTATACTCAGAATGACAACTATGCATAAAGTAAGAAGATGAAGACTCAACATAAAAGTAAAAGAAAGGCCTCGCTGCAGACGGAAACAAAATTACTCATGTGCTAGAGCTTTTTATTTTGAATGCAATAGAGGTGTTGAAATTAATATTTTGAGGGGTATGTATGTCTATGTCAACGAATGACATCAAATGATCTATCATCCTTTCATGTTTAATGGCTTCAAGAGCGGCTCCCATAGAGAGAACAATAAATTTTCTCTTCTCCTTTGTTTAAACAAGCTAGTTCATGATTTTTCAAGTACATAGTGTTAGGAGATTTAGATTAATGGCTCAATTTATATTTAGTTGGTGGGCACCCGCGCCTGCTCTTTTGCAAAATTAAGAACTAGCACATGATCCATGTTAGTCAAGGTGTGAAGCCATAATAAACATGAAAGAGATGATAAAGCATTCAACACTTCCTCATGAGCTAAAACAAAACACAAAACAGGTAATAGTTTTTGAAGATTTAAATTAGGTAGCACACAAGCAATTCACTTTGGAGTGGCGGTGAAATACCACATATAGGTAGGTATGGTGGACACAATTGGAAAACTTTAGTTTTTAGGAGTTGGATGCACGAGTAGAGCTCATACTCAGTACATGTGAAGGCTAGGAAAAGACTGGGAGCGACCAACTAAGAGAGCAATAATGGCCATAATCATGCATAGCGACAAAACATTATTAATCAAAGCATAAAGTGATATTACAAGTCAAAAACTAAATGATCATATAGGCTTTAGTTGACTGGTTTGTAGTCATAACATGATGTAAACATGTGCCAAGTCAACCCAATAAAGCATCAAAGGAGAGTACCCCAATATTATGCTTTTTATGATGGAAACCACACATCATTCTTTCAATGGCACATTAAGCACTCTCAGCTATTTGAGACAAGTCATGCTACAATAATAAATACTAAGCATATGATTAAAATAACATCCAACATGACATGCCAAAGTCTAAACAAGCTTCCTTTTGCATCACTATAAACATGAAACATTTTACTCGTTTCCAACACCAATCAACTTATTTGAAACATCTCTTATAGATAATAATCAATAAAGACCAGAGAGCTAATCATACCTAATTAAAGAAAACTAACAAGCTCTGAACAAAATACGAGTGGAAAACCAGAGCTAAACACAATACTAACAAAAGAGAACACTCGCGAGAACAATAGGAGCGAAAACTAGTGTGTTCTATGCAATTAAAACAGAGTGTGGCATTCTCCAAAACAAATATGGCTGGAATCCAAACATATGCTACAGCAAAAAAAACAAAAGAAACTTAAAAAAATAAAGACGCTCCAAGAACAACACATAGCATATGAAACAATAAAAATATAGCCTCTAGAAAGATGACCTGATGCTTTGTTGATGAAGAGGGGATGCCTTGCGCATCCCCAAGCTTTGACGCTTGTACCTCTTGGATATTTCTTGTGGTGACATGGGAATCCCAAGCTTGAGATTTTTTCCATACTTCATCTCATTACATCATTCTTCTCTCCCTACACTTGAAAACTTCCTTCATACAAAACTTCACACAATTCTCATTAGCAGCATTAGTGTAATCAAAATAACAAATCCACTTGGGTTCAATTCTAACATATATAAAACTTCCATTAAAACATTATCTACTGTAGAAACCTCTTAAAAAAGCTCTTTCTCTAAAAAAAACTCAAAAACAAAGATATTAAGAGGCAAATGCAAATAGTGTCAGAAACCTGTCAAAACAGAACAGCAGGTACAGATCGATTTTTTCGAAAATCTTCTGTTGCTCAAATTGAAAAGTGCTAAACTAATGAAAGTTAGATAATAATTTGGGTCATATGCTAAAAAATTGAAAGCTCAAAATTACGTTCTTTCTGGGAAAACGATTTTTTTTGTGGCAGCACAGAATCTGTTTCAGGACAGCAACTTCCCAAAATCTTACTTTCTTCCTATTAGACGCTATTCTTGGCACAAAAACGAAATAAAAATGATAAGAAGAGGTTATTAAAGAAGTAATAACTTACAAGACCCAAAAAAAGAAAAATTACAGAAATAAAACATGGGTTATCTTCCAAGAGTGCTTTTCTTTAACGCCTTTCAGCTAGGCGCAGAAAAAGAGCTCGCATCAAGTATTTTCAAGTGAAGCATCAACATCATAACTTGTCCTAATAATAGAATCAAAAGATGACTTCTTTTATTTTTCTAGGGAAGTGTTCCATACTTTTCTTGAGTGGTAATTGATATTTAATAATCCCATCTCTCATATCAATAACAAGCACCAACAAGTTCTAAGAAAAGGTCTTCCCAAAATAATAGGACAAGAAGCATTGCATTCAATATCCAAAACAACAAAATAAACGGGGAAATTTTATTATTAACCATAATAAGAACATATTAACTCTCCCAAAAGGTTCTTCTTAGCAATATCGAAAGATGAACATCCAAATAACATTGTTCCAACGGTGGCAAATTGAGCATATCATAAATTTTTCTAAGCATAACATAAATTGTCGCACCAAGATCACATAAAGCATTCAAATTCATCTACTCTCATATTAATGATGGGCTCCCAACCATCTTCTAACTTCCCAGAATATAAGCTTCTCGTTTTAATTTCTCTTCTCTAATTTGCATGAGAGCATTTGTAATATATTTTGTAAAAGCCATATTTATAGCACTATCATTAAGACTTCTAGCAAGATTTTGTAAGAGCTTAATTACTTCAGAGATATTGGAATCATCAAAATCAAAGTCATTATTATCAAAGGTAAAAGGACTATTGTCTCCCATACTTCAAAAAATTTCAGCACTCTTATCGAAACATTTTCAAGTGGTTCTAGGAAATTTTGTAGAAGGAGTGGGGACTTTTCCTACACCAATTATTTTACCATTAATATTAAAAGGTTTGCTAGCATTTGAGACTTCAGAACTACTGGTGGTGGTAATGGTACAAACTTTAGTCATATTATTATTTCTTTCAATTCCATCTTCTCTTTCCCACCTAGCATGCAATTCAGCCAACATGCTAAGATTGTTATTAATTCTAACTTGAATGGCATTCAAAATTTTGCTTTCTTTAACATCATGAGGCATAACTTTTAGTTTAAGAAGTTCAACATCAAGAGCAAGGCTATCAACTTTAGAAACAAGAACATCAATTTTACCAAAAATTTTCTCAACGGATTTATTAAAAGCAGTTTGTTTACTAATAAAGTTCTTAAGCATGACTTCAAGATCGAGAGGGTGCACTTTTATTGTTGTTGTATGTATTGCCATAAGAATTTCCATAAGCATTTCCATTATTAGAAGGATATGGCATATAATTGTTACTAGCAAAGTTATTCCTATAAGCATTGTTGTTAAAATTATTGCTTTTAATGAAGTTCACATCAACATGCTCTTCTTGAGCAACCAAAGAAGCTAAAGGAACATTATTTGGATCAACATGAGTTTTAGCATTAACAAGCATAGACATAATGGTATCAATCTTATCACTCAAGAAGGAGGTTTCTTCAACAGAATTTACCTTCTTACCTTGTGGAGCCCTCTCGGTGTGCCATTAAGAATAATTTATCGTCATATCATCAAGGAGTTTTGTTGCAGCCCCCAAAGTAATGGACATAAAGGTACCTCCAAGCAGCTGAATCCAGAAGGTTTCTTGAAGAAAATTTTAGTCCTGCATAAAAAGTTTAGATGATCATCCAAGTAGTCGATCCATGAGTGGGACAATTCTTTACCAAAGATTTCATTCTTTCCGAAGCTTGAGCAACATATTCATTATCAAATTGTCTAAATTT
>NC_061510.1:242363-254906 GCF_022539505.1 Lolium rigidum | reverse complement strand
GTGAGTTTTACTTATGTGATCTCCAGGAGACTCCTAGTCCCACGTGTGTAAAGGTGACGAGTGTGTGCACCGTGTGGGTCTCTTAGGCCATATTTCACAGAATACTTACTCATTGAATGGCATAGTGAGGTGCTTATTTATATCTCTTTAAGATTGCAGCATGTTGTATCACAATTTATCCATGTGCTACTCTAGTGATGTGTTATTAAAGTAGTTTTATTCCTCCTGCATGTGTGCAAAGGTGACGATGCGTGCACCGTGTTAGTACTTGGTTTATGCTATGATCATGATCTCTTGTAGATTATGGAGTTAACTATTGCTATGATAATATTGATGTGATCTATTCCTCCTACATATGCATGAAGGTGACGAGTGTGCATGCTATGCTAGTACTTGGTTTAGTAGCGTTGATCTATCTTACACTAAAGGTTACTTAAACATGAGCATTATTGTGGAGCTTGTTAACTCCGGCATTGAGGGTTCGTGTAATCCTACGCAATGTGTTCATCATCCAACAAAAGTGTAGAGTATGCATTTATCTATTCTGTTATGTGATCAATGTTGAGAGTGTCCACTAGTGAAAGTGTAATCCCTAGGCCTTGTTCCTAAATACTGCTGAGTTACTCCTGCTTGTTTACTACTGCTGCGTTACTACTGCTGAGTTACTACTGCTTGTTCTTGTTTTACTCGAGTTACTACTGCTGCAATACCACCACCATCCACTACACGCCAAGCACTTTTCCGGCACCGTTGCTACTGCTCATACTTATTTATACCACCTGTATTTCACTATCTCTTCGCCGAACTAGTGCACCTATTAGGTGTGTTGGGGACACAAGAGACTTCTTGCTTTGTGGTTGCAGGGTTGCATGAGAGGGATATCTTTGACCTCTTCCTCCACCGAGTTCGATAAACCTTGGGTATCCACTTAAGGGAAACTTGCTTGGTGTTCTACAAACCTCTGCTCTTGGAGGCCCAACACTGTCTACAAGAATAGAAGCTCCCGTAGACATCAAGCACTTTTCACGGCGCCGTTGCCGGGGAGGAAAGGTAAAAGGCTCTCATACTACGGTCCCGGGTAAAGTATTTTTCTCGGCGCCGTTGTGTGTGTGCTCGAAGCTATTTCCTTTAGATCCTGCAATTGCATCTTGTTGTTTCTTGTTTACACTAGTTTGGCATAATGTACAAGAGTGAGCTTCTTATTCTATTTCCTGATTTAAAACATGGATTGTTTGATGCGAAAATTAAAAAACCTATGAAATCTTCTTTGCATGTCTGGTAGTAATATTAGTATGAACGCTTTGAACACCATTGTTGACAATAATATAGAAAGTTCTAAGCTTGGGGAAGCTGGTTTTCATGATATTTTTAGTCCCCCAAGCATTGAGGAGAAAATTTTCTTTGATGATACTTTGCCTCCTATTTCTGATGATTATAATGATAGTGGTCCTTTGATGCCACTTACTGCTGAGAGTAAATTTTGTTGTGATTATACTATGCCTCCTACACTTGATGAGAATAATAATGATAGCTACTTTGTTGAATTTGCTCCCACTACAACTAATAAAATTGATTATGCTTATGTGGAGAGTAATAATTTTATGCATGAGACTCATGATAAGAATGCTTTATGTGATAGTTATATTGTTGAGTTTGCTCATGTTGCTACTGAAAGTTATTATGAGAGAGGAAAATATGGTTGTAGAAATTTTCATGTTACTAAAACACCTCTTTATGTGCTGAAATTTTTGATGCTACACTTGTTTTATCTTCCTATGCTTGTTACTTTGCTCTTCATGAACTTGTTTATTTACAAGATTCCTATGCATAGGAAGCATGTTAGACTTAAATGTGTTTTGAATTTGCCTCTTGATGCTCTCTTTTGCTTCACATACTATCTTTTGCGAGTGCATCATCAAAACTGCTGAGCCCATCTTAATGGCTATAAAAAGAAAGAACTTCTTGGGAGATAACCCATGTGTTATTTTGCTACAGTACTTTGTTTTATATTTGTGTCTTGAAAGTTGTTTACTACTGTAGCAACCTCTCCTTATCTTAGTTTTGTGTTTTGTTGTGCCAAGTAAAGTCTTTGATAGTAAAGTAAGTACTAGATTTGGATTACTGCGCAGTTCCAGATTTCTTTGCTGTCACGAATCTGAGCCCACTGCCCTGCAGGAAGCTCAGAAAATTATGCCAATTTACGAGCATGATCCTCAGATATGTACGCAACTTTCATTCAATTTGAGCATTTTCGTTTGAGCAGGTCTGGTGGCCTAATAAAATCCATCTTTACGGACTGTTCTGTTTTGACAGATTCTGCCTTTTATTTCGCATTGCCTCTTTTGCTATGTTGGATGAATTTCTTTGATCCATTAATGTCCAGTAGCTTTATGCAATGTCCAGAAGTGCTAAGAATGATTGTGTCACCTCTGAACATGTGAATTTTTATTGTCCACTAACCCTCTAACGAGTTGTTTCGAGTTTGGTGTGGAGGAAGTTTTCAAGGGTCAAGAGAGGAGGATGATATACTATGATCAAGGAGAGTGAAAGCTCTAAGCTTGGGGATGCACCCGGTGGTTCACCCCTGCATATATCAAGAAGACTCAAGCGTCTAAGCTTGGGGATGCCCAAGGCATCCCCTTCTTCATCGACAACATTATCAGGTTCCTCCCCTGAAACTATATTTTTATTCCATCACATCTTATGTGCTTTTTCTTGGAGCGTTTGTTTGTTTGCTTTTGTTTTTGTTTGTGTTTGAATAAATTGGATTACATCATGCTTGTGTGGGAGAGAGACACGCTCCGCTGGTTCGTATGAACACATGTGTTCTTAGCTCATAATTTTCATGGCGAAGTTTCTTCTTCGTTAAATTGTTATATGGTTGGAATTGGAAAATGATACATGTAGTAATTGCTATAATGTCTTGGGTAATGTGATACTTGGCAATTGTTGTGCTCATGTTTAAGCTCTTGCATCATATACTTTGCACCTATTAGTGAAGAAATACATAGAGCATGCTAAAATTTGGTTTGCATAATTGGTCTCTCTAAGGTCTAGATAATTTCTAGTAAGGTGTTTGAACAACAAGGAAGACGATGTATAGTCTTATAATACTTGTAATATGTCTTTTATGTGAGTTTTGCTGTACTAGTTCATCCTTGTGTTTGCCTCAAACAACCTTGCTAGCCTAAACCTTGTATCGAGAGGGAATACTTCTCATGCATCCAAATACTTGAGCCAACACTATGCCATTTGTGTCCACCATACCTACCTACTACATGGTATTTCTCCGCCATTCCAAAGTAAATTGCTTGAGTGCTACCTTTAAACAATTCAAAATTTATTACCTCTTATTTGTGTCAATGTTTTATAGCTCATGAGGAAGTATGTGGTGTTTATCTTTCAATCTTGTTGGGCAACTTTCACCAATGGACTAGTGGCTTCATCCGCTTATCCAATAATTTTGCAAAAAGAGCTGGCAATGGGATTCCCAGTCCCAAATTAACAAACTAAAAATAGACACTCCTCCATGGTATGTGATTGTTGGACGGCACCCGAAGGATTCGGTTAGCCATGGCTTGTGTAAGCAAAGGTTGGGAGGAGTGTCATCATAATAAAACTAAAAAAATAAAAGGCACTCCTTCATGGTATGAGATTGTTGGCAGGCACCCGAGGATTCGGTTAGCCATGGTTTGTGAAAGAAAGGTTGGAAGGAGTGCCACCCAAAAATAAAATAAAATGGGAGCCGCTCTTTGAAGGTTTGTCTGGCAAGGGGGTTAGAGTACCCGCTACCATTTGTTAACAACAACATACACCTCTCAAAACTTTATTTTTATGCTCTCTTTATGTTTTCAAAACCAAAGCTCTAGCACAAATATAGCAATCGATGCTTTCCTCTTTGAAGGACCATTCTTTTACTTTTATTGTTGAGTCAGTTCACCTATCTCTCTCCACCTCAAGAAGCAAACATTTGTGTGAACTGTGCATTGATTCTTACATACTTGCTTATTGCATTTGTTATATTGCTTTGCATTGACAACCATCCATGAGATATACATGTTACAAGTTGAAAGCAACCGCTGAAACTTCATCTTCCTTTTTGTTGCTTCAATACCTCTACTTTGAATTATTGCTTTATGAGTTAACTTTTATGCAAGACTTATTGATGCTTGTCTTGAAGTGCTATTCATGAAAAGTCTTTGCTTTATGATTCAGTTGTTTACTCATGTCATTACCATTGTCTTGGATTGCTGCATTCATTACATATGCTTTACAAATAGTATGATCAAGTTTATGATGGCATGTCACTCCAGAAATTATCTTTGTTATCGTTTTACCTGCTCGGGACGAGCAGAACTAAGCTTGGGATGCTGATACGTCTCCAACGTATCGATAATTTCTTGTGTTCCATGCCACATTATTGATGTTATCTACATGTTATATGCACACTTTATGTCATATTCGTGCATTTTCTGGAACTAACCTATTAACAAGATGCCAAAGTGCCAGTTCCTGTTTTCTGCTGTTTTTGGTTTCGTAAATCCTAGTAACGAAATATTCTCGAATCGGACGAAATCAACGCCAAAGATCTTAGAATCCCCGGAAGCATCCAGTAACACACGAGAGGGACCAGAGGGGGGCACAGCCCACCACACCATGCCCGGCGCGGCCTATGGGGGCCCGCGCCCCCTAGGGTTTGGCCAGCCCTTCGACCCCCGGCGCCGCCTCTTCGCCTATAAGAAGCCCCTGGATCGGAAAACCCGATACCAATTGACGAAACCCACGTAAACCTGCCGCAGCCGCCGCCATCGCGAAGCCAAGATCCGGGGACAAGATCTCCGTTCCGGCACCCTGCCGGAGCGGGGAAGTGCCCCCGGAAGGCTTCTCCATCGACACCGCTGCCATCTCCACCGCCATCTTCATCACCGCTGCTGCTCCCATGAGGAGGGAGTAGTTCTCCATCGAGGCTCGGGGCTGTACCGGTAGCTATGTGGTTCATCTCTCTCCTATGTGTGTCAATACAATAATCTCATGAGCTGCCTTACATGATTGAGATTCATATGATGATGCTTGTAATCTAGATGTCATTATGCTAGTCAAGTGAGTTTTACTTATGTGATCTCCGGAGACTCCTAGTCCCACGTGTGTAAAGGTGACGAGTGTGTGCACCGTGTGGGTCTCTTAGGCCATATTTCACGGAATACTTACTCATTGAATGGCATAGTGAGGTGCTTATTTATATCTCTTTAAGATTGCAGCATGTTGTATCACAATTTATCCATGTGCTACTCTAGTGATGTGTTATTAAAGTAGTTTTATTCCTCCCTGCATGTGTGCAAAGGTGACAGTGCGTGCACCGTGTTAGTACTTGGTTTATGCTATGATCATGATCTCTTGTAGATTATGGAGTTAACTATTGCTATGATAATATTGATGTGATCTATTCCTCCTACATATGCATGAAGGTGACGAGTGTGCATGCTATGCTAGTACTTGGTTTAGTAGCGTTGATCTATCTTACACTAAAGGTTACTTAAACATGAGCATTATTGTGGAGCTTGTTAACTCCGGCATTGAGGGTTCGTGTAATCCTACGCAATGTGTTCATCATCCAACAAAAGTGTAGAGTATGCATTTATCTATTCTGTTATGTGATCAATGTTGAGAGTGTCCACTAGTGAAAGTGTAATCCCTAGGCCTTGTTCCTAAATACTGCCGAGTTACTACTCGCTTGTTTACTACTGCTGCGTTACTACTCGCTGAGTTACTACTGCTTGTTACTTGTTTCTTGAGTTACTACTCGCTGCAATACCACCACCATCCACTACACGCCAAGCACTTTTCCGGCACCGTTGCTACTGCTCATACTTATTTATACCACCTGTATTTCACTATCTCTTCGCCGAACTAGTGCACCTATTAGGTGTGTTGGGGACACAAGAGACTTCTTGCTTTGTGGTTGCAGGGTTGCATGAGAGGGATATCTTTGACCTCTTCCTCCCTGAGTTCGATAAACCTTGGGTATCCACTTAAGGGAAACTTGCTGCTGTTCTACAAACCTCTGCTCTTGGAGGCCCAACACTGTCTACAAGAATAGAAGCTCCCGTAGACATCAATCCTCGGCAGTCAGCCCGCCATCAGTAGCTGTCGCCAGGAAGTCCCACAGCAGGTTCACCTCGGCGTTCGGATCCGTCGAGCGGGCGTTGTGGCTCCAATTGATCCGGCCGGCCGGAGGAGCCGGGTTGAACTGCGGCAAGTTGATCCGGTCGACGAGCGCCCCGTCGTTGCGCACGTAGAAGAATGACATCTGCCAGTTCTTCACCGAGTCGACGGTGGGGATTTTGGGGAAAGGCGTACCGGGCCGGGTGTAGATCGAGGCGGCGCCACAAGCCCGCAGGCGGCCCTCGGTGGTTTGGGCCTTCAAGTAAAAGAGCCGGCTCCAGAAGTCAATGTCGGGCCACAGGCCGGCGTAAGCCTCCATGAACGCTACGAAGCAGCTCAAGAGGACGCACGCGTTGGCCGGCAGGTGATGCGGCTGAAGGCCGAAGTGGTCGAGGAACCGCCGGAAGAATGTTGAAGCCGGCAGGCCCAGCCCGCGGTCGAGGTGCGCGCCGAAAACGACGCGCTCGCCGGGCTCCGGCTTGGGCTCCGCCTCCTTGCCAGGCACCCGCGTGATCACCGACCGCGGGATCCGCCGAGAGCGCACCGAGCGCTCGATGTCGTCCTCCCGCATGTAGGAGCCCCTCCAAGATCCGCGGGGGACGCCATTGACGAGGTCGAGGAAGAAGATGACCAAGAAAGGCGGAACGGCGAGGAAGAACCTTGCGACCGCGGCGGCGACAGCGGCGGCTGAGGACGCTCCGTCGAGACGCGCGGCCCCGTGGCGCCGGACTGAAAAGGTGGCGGCGGCGGATCGGTGGAGATTCGCCCGCCGGAGTTCGCCAGCGGGAGACGTTCGCCGGAGCAACAGCGAGCTTGGGCGCGCGGAGAGCGATGGAGGCAAGAGCGCGAGGAAGGAGAAGTGAGCAAGTGCCGCCTCGGTACCCTCCCCCGCGGCATTTATAGCCGACCGCGGCGGGCAGTTGGCCTCCACGTGGCGATCGTGGCCACGCCGCCCGGATCTTCTGCGCATTAACGTCGCCCACGACCGCTACCGTTACCAGAAACCGCCACACCACGTCGCCCACTACCGCACCGGATCCGGAGGGACATTGATGTGACCAGACGAACCGACAGCCGTGGCCAGGCGTCGGACCGGTCAAGTCGGGCGCAGGGCCCGAGGCGGCGGAGACCCCGGCGCGCAGCAAGCCGGAGCCGGACAAAAAGTTCCACTCGAACCAAAACTCTTCGGCAAGGCGGAGGCGCCGTCAAATCTTGCAAGAAAGCAAAAACTATACAAGTGTAAAAAGCGGCCGGCTGGGAGCAGCCGGCAGGAACGAGCCGGACGAGGGCGCAGCCGGCTGAATGAAAATTCTCAGTCGGCCCCTCCAAGTGCCGTCAAATATATTCAAGAAGCCAGGAAAACCTGCCTAGGTCCTTCTAAACGCAGGACCTTGCCAGCTTCGGGGGCTAATGTCGGGGGGAAGACCCCGGGTAGGGCAATGGACGCGGAGCAGCCGGCTGGCCACTGGCCGGCTCGCGGCAAAGGCCGGCTGAGGAGCAGCGGCCGGCGCCGTGGCCGGCTGGTCCGGAAGCCGGCTGGCTCTAGGTCCTAGTCGGCCTGGCTACGGCCGCCAATGCTGTAGCTGGGCCGGCTTCTACAAGCCATATCCGACTGGGGGTCTGTACCTCAGACCGACTCGAGGCTGGCGAGTCTTGCACTGGAAGGAACCGGGTTGGTGATCCGGGTTCCCAAAGTCCACGCTGACTTCATCTTCCGTAAGCGCGGGGCACTGTGGAGCAATAGTGCCACGCGCCGGACAGGCCATCATGGCTTACGACGCACCGTACAGGCTACAGTGGCTGACGGCGACAGAGACACCTCCTCTCCATACCGCTGACCTGGGCAGCCGGATGGGACAGGCCATGACGCCTCAACGGCTCCTGACGTCACCGCCTCGGGAAGGAGCGGAAGCCGGAAGCCGGCCAAGCCGGCCGATGGACTATAGGGTCTTATATGTAAAGTGCCGGTGCCTATATAAGCCGCACTACCCCTCTCGTGCGGGGGACGATCGATCACTTATTGCTTTCACCTACCCACAGAGCTGCCCTGTGAGAGAGACCATCGTCTCCCTTAGCCTCTCAGGGCCAGCCGGACACAGCTCTAGGAGCACCATTGTACTGTGTGACATCATATACACTCTAGCAGGAGTAGAGGTTTTACCTCCACAGGAGGGCCTCGAACCTGGGTACGTCGCCGTGTCGCTCGTGCCCATACCCGCTTCCGGATACCGCCGTGAGATCTCTCAGGAGCCCCTTCGATTAGCCACCCTATGGCATATGCCGTGACGATACCACGACAGAGGAGGTGGACGGGGTGCTCAAGGCTATGAAGGTTGACACGGCTCCTGGCCCGGACGGGTTCCCGGTCATTTTCTTCAAGAGATTTTGGGCCTTGGTCAAGCCCTACATCTTGGCCATCCTTAACGGCTTTGCACTGGGACGTGTGGATATCGCGAGGCTTAACTTTGGGGTGCTTACGCTCATCCCCAAGGTTCAGGGGGCGGAGGATATTCGCCAATTCCGCCCGATTGCTCGATCAATGTTACCTTTAAATTTGTTGCTAAAGCGTTTGCGATCAAGCTTTCCCCATAGCTAACGGTTACATTGGTAGAACCCGGACGGCCTTCATTAAGGGTAGACTTATTCATGAAGGGATTATTTCCCTTCAGAGATCATTCATGAGACGAAATCCAAGAGACTTAGGGGAGTCTTCTTGAAACTTGACTTTGAGAAAGCCTACGACCGAGTCAATTGGTCTTTTCTCCGGGAGGTGCTCCTCCGGAAGGGGTTTAACCCAGGGTGGGTCCACCGGGTGCTCAGTTTGGTCTCAGGGGGCCAAACTGCGATCAGCATTAACGGTGAGGTAGGCAACTACTTTAGGAATGGGCGAGGCGTGCGTCAAGGGGACCCGCTCTCTCCCCTCCTCTTCGATTTCGTGGCTGAGGCGTTGGCCGCGATTTTGGACAAAGCCCTGGCGGCGGGACACATTGAGGGTGTTATCCCGCACATCATACCAGGAGGGGTTTCACATCTCCAGTATGCGGATGACACGATCATCATGATCCAGCCGAAGGACCTGGCTATCACCAACTTGAAGTTCCTCCTTCTCTGTTTTGAGAACATGTCGGGGCTCCGCATTAACTTCCATAAGAGTGAGGTCATGGTCATGGGGACCTCGGACCGGGAGAAACAGAGGATTGCCAACATGCTTAACTGCAAGCAAGGGTCCTTTCCCTTCACATATCTTGGCCTTCCTATCTCCGACCATGCCATTACGGCCGCGGATTGGGGTCCGCTAACAGCAGAAGGTGGCTAAACGGGCAGACCCGTGGATGGGTAAGTTCATGTCCTCGGCGGCACGCCTCATCCCGGTGAACGCTTGCCTGTCGAGCCTGCCCTTACACGCCATGGGGGTGTGCATGCTGGGGGACCGGCATACACGACGTCCTTCGCAAACACCGGGCGAGATTCTTTGGGAGGCTAACGGCCCAAAGAAGAAATACCATTGGGTCGGGTGGGACGCGGTTTGTATGCCCAAGTCCATGGGGGGACTCGGGCATCATGGACACCAAACTCATGAACGTTTGTCTCATGGCAAAATGGGTTTGGAAACTCTTGTCTGGCGCCCAGGGTTTGTGGGCGGACATCGTCCGCGGCAAATACCTGAACGGTAGAGATATCTGGGTAGACTCGCACCCAAGGGGATCACAATTCTGGAACACGCTTCAGAGGATCAAGCGAGTGCTTTGTTTGGGGACAAAGCATCATGTGGTTAGCGGGACATCGACCGGGTTCTGGCACGATTGGTGGTTAGGACCGAGACCCTTTCGGGAGAGATTCCCAGGCCTTTTTGCCATCACGGCAGACCCGGAGGCCTCGGTGGCGCAAGCCGCTGCCGGCGGGTTTTGGGACATCCCCTTGCGCAGGGAGCTTGGCAGGCTTGAGCACGTGGAGCTCACTGACATCTGGAGGGAACTCCAGACAGTGGATCTGAGGGCCGGACGGGATGTGATCCGATGGTCTCTCGAACCCTCTGGAGAGTTCTCTGTTCGATCCCTATATCTTAGGCTTTGCCAGGGCACGACACGGAAGCATTATGGGGTGCTGTGGAGGATTGCTGTTCCTCTCAAGATCAGGATCTTCCTCTGGCAGCTAGTGCGCAAACGCCTTCCCTCTAATGACAATATTCGTAGGAGGAGGGGGCCATCTTCGGGGAGATGTGCCCTTTGTGGAGAGATGGAGGATACAAACCACATCTTCTTCACCTGGGTCTTAGCCAGATTCATGTGGAGTGCGGTTAGAGAATTGCTGCATTGTTCTTGGAACCCCACGTGCTTGGCGGACGTTTATAGGCTGCTTCATCCGTATAGAGGCCAAACTAAACGGGTCTACTGGATTAGCTGTGCGGCGCTGTGCTGGACCCTGTGGAACATTAGAAACAAATTTACCATTGAGGGGCGCTTCCCTAGTCAACCTGCTGATTGCATATACAAAATGTCTCTCTATCTACAGGTGTGGAAGCAAGTGGCTAGGAGACAGGACCGGGAGGCTGTGGAGCTGACCATTGACAGACTGCGCACGCTCCACACTTACTCCAGGATGCAGACATAGCATTCTTCGCTGTCTTTATCTTATCTTCTATGTATCTGGACTATGCTGTGTCTGTGTGTTTGTGTTCTCCAAATGTTGGGGCATTTGGATGTGGTTGTTTGTGAGCTGTTACCTTCGTGATATCGGTGTGAGTTGTATCTCGAACCTTCGGTTGTATGGTGTTGCTTTATTAATTTAAAGCCGGGCTCTGCTCGAGCCTTCAGTCTAGAAGTAGCCAAAGTTCAAGGTATCTACAGCTGCCAGGAGCAGATCTTCCGGCAGCTCGTAATCGTCCGTCGCGGCTGTCCGGCAGTCAGCTCGTTGCAGCCCGGGGCAAGGATCCCAGCTCTACGACACCACGGATCTCCGCCAAGTCCTTGACAGCCAACCCAGACCAGACAGTTGGTTGGCCAAGCTCCAGGATCGACGAGCTCAGTGCCCGCCGCCCTGCTGCCAAGCCACACCACACCGTTCTCTCCCCAACTTCCTGCTGGCCAATGGAGACGGGTCTGTTGCCGGGCCTGCTCGCGACATCGACTTGTGCAGGTTGACCACAGGCATGCAGGCCCCTGTACTTGAAGCGTTGCAGTATATGCCTTTCAGCATTAAGCTAATGTAGACACTTCCAACATTGCATATTTCTGAAATCTTAATAGTGTAATGCTTGGTTATCTGGTAGTCAGGCAATGCAAAATTTAAGCTGTCCGTGTAGCACAATTGAGCTTTAAATGATGTTCATATTTGTACGGCAGAAAGGCTGCGACTGGATAATGTACAACTATAAACAAAGTATTTACCTTGCATTTTCCTACACACGTAACTATATACTTATGGAATAGTACATTGTAATTATAGATCCATGCAGAATTTGAGTCTGTACTGTTTGTTTGTCTTGCGTATGACTGTGGACATTGCGATTTGTATAAGAACATTTTCTCAGGAATTTTGACCATATCAGTTCTGATCAAGATCGAACAGATAGATTGGCTTCTTTTCTCAATAATACACTGCTTCATTATTAATAAGTAGGCATACTACAAAGTGTTAAGGAACCCATAGATGAAAAGAAGTAATGTAGGTTTGACACTCACATCTTGATTTGTTTTGTGTAACTTTAAGAGACTAAATTATTGTTAGTGTATATAGGTGTAAATATGTTTGGCGTGGCAACACACTAATTCTTTATCTAATAAAAAAAGACCTAAGGGGCTTCTTCCATACCGTCATTTTTTTCCGATTTTACCCCTAAGAATTTAAGAATATTATCCATTATTGCCACAGAGAAGTGCAAAAAAAGGTTCAATTTGTTGCCATCCTCATGCGCCGCCGGCCGGAATGCTGCGTGCCCCGCTGTCTATGTTTTTCTCTCTCCTATCGATTCTTGCGGAAGGGAGGCGCAACAGATGACGATTGAGGGAGGCCGTGGAGTCCGGCTCAGGGCTAGCTGACGCTGATTGTCTGATGCTCACTGGCTAGCGCGGGGCGCAGGGCTGGTCACCACCGAGGTTGTCGAAGGACTAGCCATTTAATCTTATTATGAATGATTATTAGAAATGATTATGTTGGTCATTAAAATGAGAAAATATGACCAACATGGATGGTTTGCCATAGCGTTTGAAAATTTATTTTTCCGGTGCAACGCACGGACACTTTTGCTAGTGTCATATAGTAAGCATTTTCAGTTAAGTTGATTTTAGAGTGACTAAGAAGGATGCAGGCTTCCCTTTTCATTTTCATGTTTTAAACTTGTTTAAATCTTGGTCAAACCTAGGATTTGACCAGAAGATTCAA
>NC_061510.1:228364-242263 GCF_022539505.1 Lolium rigidum | reverse complement strand
GCTGAGTATTCTCATTCAGGGGCTGATGCGTGTAGTTGACACGTCCGTTGGGAACCCCAAGAGGAAGGTGTGATGCGCACAGCGGCAAGTTTCCCGCAGTAAGAAACCAAGGTTTAATCGAACCAGTAGGAGTCAAGAAGCACGTTGAAGGTTGATGGCGGCGGGATGTAGTGCGGCGCAACACCAGAGATTCCGGCGCCAACGTGGAACCTGCACAACACAACCAAAGTACTTTGCCCCAACGAAACAGTGAGGTTGTCAATCTCACAGGCTTGCTGTAACAAAGGATTAACCGTATTGTGTGGAAGATGATTGTTTGCAGAGAAAACAGTAAAACAAGTATTGCAGCAGATTTGTATTTCAGTATTAAAGAATGGACCGGGGTCCACAGTTCACTAGAGGTGTCTCTCCCATAAGATAAAAGCATGTTTGGTGAACAAATTACAGTCGGGCAATTGACAAATAGAGAGGGCATAACAATGCACATACATGACATGATAAGTATAGTGAGATTTAATTGGGCATTACGACAAAGTACATAGACCGCCATCCAAGCTGCATCTATGCCTAAAAAGTCCACCTTCGAGGTTATCGTCCGAACCCCCTCCGGTATTAAGTTGCTAAACAACGAGACAATTGCATTAAGTATGGTGCGTAATGTAATCAACAACTACATCCTCGGACATAGCGCCAATGTTTTATCCCTAGTGGCAACAGCACAACACAACCTTAGAACTTTACATCATCGTCCCGGTGTCAATGCGGGCATGAACCCACTATCGAGCATAAGTACTCCCTCTTGGAGTTAAAAGTAAAAACTTGGCCAGAGCCTCTACTAGAAACGGAGAGCATGCAAGATCATAAACAACACATGTATAATAACTTGATAATTAACATGACATGGTATTCTCTATCCATCGGATCCCGACAAACACAACATATAGAATTACAGATAGATGAACTTGATCATGTTAGGCAGCTCACAAGATCCAACAATGAAGCAAAATGAGGAGAAGACAACCATCTAGCTACTGCTATGGACCCATAGTCCAGGGGTGAACTACTCACTCATCACTCCGGAGGCGACCATGGCGGTGTAGAGTCCTCCGGGAGATGAATCCCCTCTCCGGCGAGGGTGCCGGAGGAGATCTCCAGAATCCCCGAGATGGGATCGGCGGCGACGGCGTCTCGGTAAGGTTTTCCGTATCGTGGTTTTTCGCCTCGGGGGTTTCGCGACGGAGGCTTTAAGTAGGCGGAAGGGCAGGTCAAGGGGCGTCACGAGGGGCCCACACTATAGGTCGGCGCGGCCGGGGCTTGGGCCGCGCCGCCCTATAGCCTGGCCACCTCGTGGCCCCACTTCGTGTGTTCTTCGGTCTTCCGGAAGCTCCGTGGAAAAATAGGGCCACGGGTCTTCGTTTCGTCCAATTCCGAGAATATTTCGTTACTAGGATTTACTGAAACCAAAAACAGCAGAAAACGAGAAGCGGCACTTCGGCATCTTGTTAATAGGTTAGTTCCGAGAAAATGCACGAATATGACATAAAGTGTGCATAAAACATGTAGGTATCATCAATAATATGGCATAGAACATAAGAAATTATCGATACGTCGGAGACGTATCAAGCATCCCCAAGCTTAGTTACGCTCGTCCCGAGCGAGGTAAAACGATAACAAAGATAATTTCTGAAGTGATATGCCATCATAACTTTGATCATACTATTTGTAAACATATGTAGTGAATGCAGCGATCATAACAATGGTGATGACATGAGTAAACGGGTGAATCATATAGCAAAGACTTTTCATGAATAGTACTTCAAGACAGGTATTAATAAGTCTTGCATAAGAGTTAACTCATAAAGCAATAAATCAAAGTAAAGGTATTGAAGCAACACAAAGGAAGATTAAGTTTCAGCGGTTGCTTTCAACTTGTAACATGTATATCTCATGGATAATTGTCAACATAGAGTAATTTCATAAGTACAATATGCAAGTATGTAGGAATCAATGCACGGTTCACACAAGTGTTTGCTTCTTGAGGTGGAGAGAAATAGGTGAACTGACTCAACATAAAAGTAAAGAGAATGGTCCTTCAAAGAGGAAAGCATCGATTGCTATATTTGTGCTAGAGCTTTTATTTTGAAAACATGAAACAATTTTGTCAACGGTAGTAATAAAGCATATGAGTTATGAAAGTTATATCTTACAAGTTGCAAGTCTCATGCATAGTGTACTAATAGTGCCCGCACCTTGTCCTAATTAACTTGGACTACCGGATCTTTGCAATGCACATGTTTTGACCAAGTGTCACAATGGGGTACCTCCATGCCGCTCTGTACAAAGGTCTAAGGAGAAAGCTCGCATTTTGGATTTCTCGCTTTTGATTATTCTCAACTTAGACATCCATACTGGGACAACATGGACAACAGATAATGGACTCCTCTTTAATGCATAAGCATGTGGCAACAATTATTATTCTCATATGAGATTGAGGATATGTGTCCAAACTGAAACTTCCACCATGAATCATGGCTTTAGTTAGCGGCCCAAAGTTCTTCTCTAACAATATGCATGCTCCAACCATGAAGGTGGTAGATCTCTCTTGCTTCGAGACAAGACGGACATGCATAGCAACTCACATGATATCCAACAAAGAATAGTTGATGGCGTCCCCCGAAACATGGTTATCGCTCAACAAGCAACTTAATAAGAGATAAAGTGCATAAGTACATATTCAATACCACAATAGTTTTTAAGCTATTTGTCCCATGAGCTATATATTGCAAAGGTGAATGATGGAGTTTTAAAGGTAGCACTCAAGCAATTTACTTTGGAATGGCGGATAAATACCATGTAGTAGGTAGGTATGGTGGACACAAATGGCATAGTGGTTGGCTCAAGTATTTTGGATGCATGAGAAGTATTCCCTCTCGATACAAGGTTTAGGCTAGCAAGGTTATTTGAAACAAACACAAGGATGAACGGTACAGCAAAACTCACATAAAAGACATATGGTAAACATTATAAGACTCCATACCGTCTTCCTTGTTGTTCAAAACTCAATACTAGATGTTATCTAGACTCTAGAGAAACCAAATATGCAAACCAAATTAGCAAGCTCTAAGTATTTCTTCATTAATGGGTGCAAAGTATATGATGCAAGAGCTTAAACATGAGCACAACAATTGCCAAGTATCAAATTATCCAAGACATTTTAGAGTTACTACATGTATCATTTTCCAATTCCAACCATATAACAATTTAACGAAGAAGAACTTCGCCATGAATACTATGAGTAGAGCCTAAGGACATATTTGTCCATATGCAACAGCGGAGCGTGTCTCTCTCCCATAAAGTGAATGCTAGGATCCATTTTATTCAAACAAAACAAAAACAAAAACAAACCGACGCTCCAAGCAAAGTACATAAGATGTGGCCGAATAAAAATATAGTTTCGGGGGAGGAACCTGATAATGTTGTCGATGAAGAAGGGGATGCCTTGGGCATCCCCAAGCTTAGACGCTTGAGTCTTCTTAATATATGCAGGGGTGAACCACCGGGGCATCCCCAAGCTTAGAGCTTTCACTCTCCTTGATCATATTGCATCATGCTCCTCTCTTGACCCTTGAAAACTTCCTCCACACCAAACTCGAAACAACTCATTAGAGGGTTAGTGCATAATAAAAATTCACATGTTCAGAGGTGACACAATCATTCTTAACACTTCTGGACATTGCATAAAGCTACTGGGACATTAGTGGATCAAAGAAATTCATCCAACATAGCAAAAGAGGCAATGCGAAATAAAAGACAGAATCTGTCAAAACAGAACAGATCCGTAAAGATGGATTTTATTAGGCCACCAGACTTGCTCAAACGAAAATGCTCAAATTGAATGAAAGTTGCATACATATCTGAGGATCATGCTCGTAAATTGGCGTAATTTTCTGAGCTACCTACAGGGAGATAGACCCAGATTCGTGACAGCAAAGAAATGCTGGAACTGCGCAGTAATCCAAATCTAGTACTTACTTTTCTATCAAAGACTTTACTTGGCACAAAAAAACATAAAACTAAGATAAGGAGAGGTTGCTACAGTAGTAAACAACTTCCAAGACACAAATATAAAATAAAGTACTGGAGTAAAAACATGGGTTGTCTCCCATAAGCGCTTTTCTTTAACGCCTTTCAGCTAGGCGCAGAAAGTGTTTATCAAGTAACATCGAAAGATGAAGCATCAACATCATAACTTGTTCTAATGATAGAATCATAAGGTACCTTCATTCTCTTTCTAGGGAAGTGTTCCATACCTTTCTTGAGAGGAAATTGATATTTAATATTACCTTCCTTCATATCAATAGTAGCACCAACGGTTCGGAGAAAAGGTCTTCCCAATATAATGGGGCAAGATGCATTGCATTCAATATCCAAGACAACAAAATCAACGGGGACAAGGTTATTGTTAACCATAATATGAACATTATCAACTTTCCCCAAAGGTTTCTTTTTAGCATTATCAGCGAGATTAACATCCAAATAACAATTCTTCAATGGTGGCAAGTCAAGCATATCATAGACTTTTTAGGCATAACGAAATACTTGCACCAAGATCACATAAGGCATTACAATCAAAGTCTTTGACTCTCATTTTAATGATGGGCTCCCAACCATCCTCTAGCTTTCTAGGAATAGAAGTTTCAAGTTTTAGTTTCTCTTCTCTAGCTTTTATGAGAGCATTTGTAATATGTTTTGTGAAAGCCAAATTTATAGCACTAACATTGGGACTTTTAGCAAGTTTTTGTAAGAACTTTATAACTTCAGAGATATGGCAATCATCAAAATCTAAATCATTACAATCTAAAGCAATGGGATTATCATCCCCAAGGTTGGAAAAAATTTCAGCGAGTTTTATCACAAGCGGTTTCAGCGGTTTTAGCGGTTTCGGGTAATTTTGCGCGCTTTGCACTAGGAGTAGAAGCATTGCCAACACCAATTATTTTATCATGGATAGTAGGAGGTGCAGCAACATATGAATCATTAGCATTGCTAGTGGTGGTAATAGTCCAAACTTTAGCTACATTTTCCTCTTTAGCTAGTTTTTCATTTTCTTCTCTATCCCACCTAGCACGCAGTTCAGCCATTAATCTTATATTCTCATTAATTCTAACTTGGATGGCATTTGCTGTAGTAACAATTTTATTTTCAATATCCCTATTAGGCATAACTTTCGATTTCAAAAGATCAACATCGGAGGCAAGACTATCAACTCTAGAAACAAGAATATCAATTTTATTGAGCTTTTCCTCAACAGATTTGTTAAAGGCAGTTTGTGTACTAATAAATTCTTTAAGCATAGCTTCAAGTCCAGGGGGTGTATTCCTATTATTGTTGTAAGAATTCCCATAAGAATTAGCATAACCGTTACCATTATTATAAGGATATGGCCTATAGTTATTACTAGAATTGTTCAGATAAGCATTGTTGTTGAAATTATTATTTTTAATGAAGTTTACATCAACATGTTCTTCTTGGGCAACCAATGAAGCTAATGGAACATTATTAGGATCAACATTAGTCCTATCATTTGCAAGCATAGACATAATAGCATCAACCTTATCATTCAAGGAAGAGGACTCTTCAACAGAATTTACCTTCTTACCTTGTGGAGCTCTTTCCGTGTGCCATTCAGAGTAATTAACCATCATATTATCAAGGAGCTTTGTTGCTTCACCAAGAGTGATGGACATAAAGGTACCTCCAGCAGCTGAATCCAATAAATTCCGCGAAGAAAAATTTAGTCCTGCATAGAAGGTTTGGATGATCATCCAAGTAGTCAGTCCATGGGTTGGGCAATTTTTAACCAGAGATTTCATTCTTTCCCAAGCTTGAGCAACATGTTCATTATCCAATTGTTTCAAATTCATTATGCTACTCCTCAAAGATATAATTTTGGCAGGGGGATAATATCTACCAATAAAAGCATCCTTGCATTTAGTCCAGGAATCAATACTATTCTTAGGCAGAGATAGCAACCAATCTTTAGCTCTTCCTCTTAATGAGAAAGGAAACAATTTTAATTTTATAATGTCACCATCTACATCTTTATATTTTTGCATTTCACATAGTTCAACAAAATTATTGAGATGGGCAGCAGCATCATCGGAACTAACACCAGAAAATTGCTCTCTCATGACAAGATTAAGTAAAGCGAGGTTTAATTTCAAAGAATTCTGCTGTAGTAGCGAGGTGGAGCAATAGGTGTGCATAAGAAATCATTATTATTTGTGCTAGTGAAGTCACACAACTTAGTATTTTCAGGGTTGGCCATTTTAACAGTAGTAAATAAAGCAAACTAGATAAAGTAAATGCAAGTAAACTAATTTTTTTGTGTTTTTGATATGGCAAACAAGACAGTAAATAAAGTAAAACTAGCAACTAATTTTTTTGTGTTTTGATATAAGTGCAGCAAACAAAGTAGTAAATAAAATAAAGCAAGACAAAAACAAAGTAAAGAGATAGAGAAGTGGAGACTCCCCTTGCAGCGTGTCTTGATCTCCCCGGCAACGGCGCCAGAAATTTGCTTGATGCGTGTAGTTGACACGTCCGTTGGGAACCCCAAGAGGAAGGTGTGATGCGCACAGCGGCAAGTTTCCCTCAGTAAGAAACCAAGGTTTAATCGAACCAGTAGGAGTCAAGAAGCACGTTGAAGATTGATGGCGGCGGGATGTAGTGCGGCGCAACACCAGAGATTCCGGCGCCAACGTGGAACCTGCACAACACAACCAAAGTACTTTGCCCCGACGAAACAGTGAGGTTGTCAATCTCACCGGCTTGCTGTAACAAAGGATTAACCGTATTGTGTGGAAGATGATTGTTTGCGAGAGAAAACAGTAAAACAAGTATTGCGGCAGATTTGTATTTCAGTATTAAAGAATGGACCGGGGTCCACAGGTTCACTAGAGGTGTCTCTCCCATAAGATAAAAGCATGTTTGGTGAACAAATTACGGTCGGGCAATTGACAAATAGAGAGGGCATAACAATGCACATACATGACATGATAAGTATAGTGAGATTTAATTGGGCATTACGACAAAGTACATAGACCGCCATCCAATCGCATCTATGCCTAAAAAGTCCACCTTCGGGTTATCGTCCGAACCCCCTCCGGTATTAAGTTGCTAAACAACGAGACAATTGCATTAAGTATGGTGCGTAATGTAATCAACAACTACATCCTCGGACATAGCGCCAATGTTTTATCCCTAGTGGCAACAACACAACACAACCTTAGAACTTTACGTCACTTGTCCCGGTGTCAATGCAGGCATGAACCCACTATCGAGCATAAGTACTCCCTCTTGGAGTTAAAAGTAAAAACTTGGCCAGAGCCTCTACTAGAAACGGAGAGCATGCAAGATCATAAACAACACATGTATAATAACTTGATAATTAACATGACATGGTATTCTCTATCCATCGGATCCCGACAAACACAACTTATAGAATTACAGATAGATGATCTTGATCATGTTAGGCAGCTCACAAGATCCAACAATGAAGCACAATGAGGAGAAGACAACCATCTAGCTACTGCTATGGACCCATAGTCCAGGGGTGAACTACTCACTCATCACTCCGGAGGAGACCATGGCGGTGTAGAGTCCTCCGGGAGATGAATCCCCTCTCCGGCAGGGTGCCGGAGGAGATCTCCAGAATCCCCCGAGATGGGATCGGCGGCGACGGCATCTCAGTAAGGTTTTCCGTATCGTGGTTTTTCGCCTCAGGGGTTTCGCGACGGAGGCTTTAAGTAGGCGGAAGGGCAGGTCAAGGGGCGTCACGAGGGGCCCACACTATAGGTCGGCGCGGCCAGGGCTTGGGCCGCGCCGCCCTATAGCCTGGCCACCTCGTGGCCCCACTTCGTGTGTTCTTCGGTCTTCTGGAAGCTCCGTGGAAAAATAGGGCCCTGGGTCTTCGTTTCGTCCAATTCCGAGAATATTTCGTTACTAGGATTTCTGAAACCAAAAACAGCAGAAAACGAGAACGGCACTTCGGCATCTTGTTAATAGGTTAGTTCCAGAAAATGCACGAATATGACATAAAGTGTGCATAAAACATGTAGGTATCATCAATAATATGGCATAGAACATAAGAAATTATCGATACGTCGGAGACGTATCAGGGGCCAAAAGAACCAGGTGTCGACATGCATTTGTATCTCGGGCTGCTGAAAGAGGAGTTAAACACGTTGTGGAAGACGCCACCCCGTACGTGGGACGCCTACACTAGAACTTATTTCGATATGAAAGCCGCGTTGATCACGACAGTCATGGACTATCCTGGTTACGCATATGTATCTGCCCAGGTCGGCCACGGATTCTACGCCTGACAAGGGATTAACTTATCAATGCCTACAAGTTGTAAACTAGGGTTTTAGTCGGAAGTAGAGGGCAAGTAGATCTCGAAGGTTTCAGCCGAAAAGTGCTCGACGATATGAAAACTAGGGTTTCGTGTGACAATGAATCAATGCTTTCTTTGTCCCTCGACTCCCCCTTATATAGGAGGCGGAGCCGAGGGATTCGTAATACACAAGTTACAGAGTCCGGGAGGGTTTCCAACCCATCCCGCTAGATTGCAAGTATTATTTCCTAATACAACTCTAGCTTTCCTTAACAATAACTTGGGCTTCCGATTCTTCTTATTCTTCGAGTCGTGGGCCTCCAGTAAACCCCGGGTACCATCTTCGGCAGGCCCATTCGGGATGCCTATGTTAGTAGCCCCCGAGATTTTGCTTGAATCGCGAGAATCGGGGAAAATCTCCAACTTTATATTCAATAACTCTGCCGAATTTTATCACATATCTTTAGATACATAATTATATATTGTACAGGGATAATGGTAGTTGGGGCTAGTTCATCTGACGGATCAGGTACTAGTTAACTGCTCTAGTGGAAATCCGCAAAAACCTACTTCAAGATCACGTCCCTGGACATGATCCCGGGATACTGGTGTAAACTTCGACAGGTGCCGATGAAGGTCTTACCATTCCGTCGAGTCCCAGTCATATTTTATCAGGTACCTAACGCGTCCGTTGGGATTTTTCTTCGTTTATGTTGATACGGAAAAAAGTAGCAAACCGACGTCAGAGACGGCGCCACGCCACGCGAGAATGGATCCGGGGTCTTACCTTCGCAAAGTTTTGCGGCATTCGAGAGATTGTTCGCAACTTTGGCGCTGCGAGAATATTTTGTCGAGTGCTTTTTCGGGTGTTGGAATAGCACATTTGATTGAGTCAACGGATGACTTATATTGCCCTCCCGATGGGAGTATATGTAGAGTTATTTTCATAACTCGAAATATGCTCACTTTTTCTTCTTCCCTCTCTCTTCTCTTTTTTATAATTTCATCGGGCACGCGAACGGCGTTCCCGATGGGAGTAGCCCCGAGGCTACGGCCAAGGAATTGTGCTTGGGTGTAGGCTCAGCGCCTTATGTTTCTATATTTTCCTTCTTTCTCGAAATTTTCATATCTATCGGGTGCGCGACCAGCGCTCCCGATGGGAGTAGCCCCCGAGGCTATGAACAAATGCTTGTATTTGATCATAGGTTCTCGCCATTTCTATTTTGTCATTCTCGAGTTTTTCATTGTTCCAAAGTAGCCCCCGAGCATTTGATCAAAAACTTGTATTTGACCAAAGGCTCTCGAAATAATCAACAATCTTCTCTGCGTCGCCATTCTTATGAAGCTTCATAGCCGAATTTTTCTCTTGCCAAGGTGACATCATTGCTGACGATAGCCACGATCACTGTATTGGGAAAACGCGAGAACTGCGCTCTCTCTGCCTTGCGGGCCCAAATTTCTCATCAAGTTGACACGTCGTGCAAGTGGGGGACACACGTCCTCCACTTTTCCTGCCGCACGCACTGTAGCGCCTGTTCTTTCTCTTCTTAGTGAAATTACTTTTTTACCCCTTGTCCACGTGTACACCATCTATCTCACAATTTCTTCTTCCAAAGGTGCGTCGATTCACCGCACCTCTATTTAAGGTCATCGTCTTCCTCCTTCCACACTTTCGCTCGCGCCGCACCTCTGCTTTTCCTCTGCAAAAAATCCTCCATTGCGCCCATTGCCTCTTGCGCTCAACCACGCTCGCACCTTTCTCCTCCACTTTCATTGATGCCACCACGCGCGCGTCTCACCAGGCACAGCACTCCCGAGTCCAAGATGGCCACTGAAGATCTGGAGTGGGAGAGATCCAAGATCTCCAATCAAGATATGAACCTGCTGAAGAAGCTTGCTTTTTCCGCGTGAAGTACACGTCCGTTGGGACCCCAAGAGGAAGGTGTGATGCGTACATCAGCAAGTTTTCCCTCAGAAACAAACCAAATGTTATTGAACCAGTAGGAGCCAAGAAGCATGTGAAGGTCGTTGGTGACGGAGAGTAGTGCGGCGCAACACCAGTGTTTCCGGCGCCAACGTGGAACCTGCACAACACAATCAAAGTACTTTGCCCCAACGTAGCAGTGAGGTTGTCAATCTCACCGGCTTGTTGTAACAAAGGATTAGATGTATAGTATATTAGTGTGGAAGGTGATGTTTGCGAAGAACGAGTAAGAACAATGTTTGCGATAGATTGTATTCGATGTAAAAGAATGGACCGGGGTCCACAGTTCACTAGTGGTGTCTCTCCAATAAGAAATAGCATGTTGGGTGAACAAATTACAGTTGGGCAATTGACAAATAAAGAGGGCATAACAATGCACATACATATCATGATAAGTAGTGTGAAATTCAATTGGGCATTACGACAAAGTACATAGACCGCTATCCAGCATGCATCTATGCCTAAAAAGTCCACCTTCAGGTTAGCATCCGCACCCCTTCCAGTATTAAGTTGCAAACAACAGACAATTGCATTAAGTATGGTGCGTAACGTAATCAACACAAATATCCTTAGACAAAGCATCGATGTTTTATCCCTAGTGGCAACAGCACATCCACAACCTTAGAACTTTCTGTCACTATCCCAGATTAAATGGAGGCATGAACCCACTATCGAGCATAAATACTCCCTCTTGGACTTACAAGTATCAACTTGGCCAGAGCCTCTACTAGCAACGGAGAGCATGCAAGATCTTAAACAACACATATATGATAGATTGATAATCAACATAACATAGTATTCCATATTCATCGGATCCCAACAAACACAACATGTAGCATTACAAATACATGATCTTGATCATGTTAGGCAGCTCACAAGATCGAACAATGATAGAACATGAGGAGAAGACGACCATCTAGCTACTACTATGGACCCATAGTCCAGGGGTGAACTACTCACACATCAATCCGGAGGCGATCATGGTGATGAAGAGTCCTGCGGGAGATGATTCCCCTCTCCGGCGGGGTGCCAGAGGCGATCTCTTGAATCCCCCGAGATGGGATTGGCGGCGGCGGCGTCTCTGGAAGGTTTTCGGTATCGTGGCTCTCGGTACTGGGGTTTTCTCGACGAAGGCTTATTATAGGCGGAAGGGCAGGTTTGGGGGCGACACGAGGGCCCCACACAACAGGGCGGCGCGGCCCCACCTGACATAGGCATCTTCAATGGGCCTGCCGAAGATAGTACCCGGGGTTTACTGAAGGCCCACGACTCGAAGAATAAGAAGAATTGGAAGCCCAAATTGCTATTAAGGAAAGCTAGAGTTGTATTAGGAGATAATATTTGTAATCTTGCGGGATGAGTTGGAAACCTTCCCGGACTCTGTAACTTGTACATTACGAATCCCTCGGCTCCACCTCCTATATAAGGGGGAGACGAGGGACAAAGAAAGTATCGAATCATTGTCTCACAAACCTTAGTTTTCATATCGTCGAGTACTTTTCGGCTGAAACCTTCGAGATCTACTTGCCCTCTACTTCCAACTAAACCCTAGTCTACAATCAGTAGGCATTGATAAGTTAATCCCTTGTCACCACCCTTGGCCGCGCGTCCCTGGCGTGGCGGCGCCTCATCGCCCCACTTCGTATCCCCCTCGGTCTTCTGGAAGCTTCGTGGAAAAATAAGACCCTGGGCGTTGATTTCGTCCAATTCCGAGAATATTTCCTTTGTAGGATTTCTGAAACCATAAACAGCAGAAAAAAACAACTGGCTCTTCGGCATCTTGTCAATAGGTTAGTGCCGGAAAATGCATAAATATGACATAAAGTGTGTATAAAACATGTGAGTATCATCAATAAAGTAGCATGGAACATAAGAAATTATAGATACGTTTGAGATGTATCAAGCATCCCCAAGCTTAGTTCCTACTCGTCCTCGAGTAGGTAAACGATAACAAAGATAATTTCTGAAGTGACATGCTATCATAATCTTGATCAATACTATTGTAAAGCGCATGAGATGAATGCAGCGATTCGAAGCAATGGTGAAGACATTGATTAAACAATTGAATCATATGGCAAAGAATTTTCATGAATAGTACTTTCAAGACAAGCATCAATAAGACTTGCATAAGAGTTAACTCATGAAGCAATAAATTCATAGTATAAAGCTTTGAAGCAACACAAAGGAAGATATAAGTTTCAGCGGTTGCTTTCAACTTCAACATGTATATCTCATGGATAATTGTCAACATAAAGCAATATGATGAATGCAAATAAGCAAGTATGTAAGAATCAATGCACATAGTTGACACAAGTGTTTGCTTCTAAGATAGAAAGAAGTAGTTAAACTGACTCAACATAAAGTAGAAGAATGGCCCTTTGTAGAGGGAAGCATGGATTACTATATTTGTGCTAGAGCTTTTATTTTGAAAACATAGAAACAATTTTGTCAACGGTAGTAATAAAGCATATGTGTTATGTATAAGACATCTTATAAGTTGCAAACCTCATGCATAGATTACCAATAGTGCTCGCACCTTATCCTAATTAGCTTGGATTTACATGGATTATCATTGCACAGCATATGTTTCAACCAAGTGTCACAAAGGGGTACCTCTATGCCACCTGTACAAAGGTCTAAGGAGAAAGTTCGCATTGGATTTCTCGCTTTTGATTATTCTCAACTTAGACATCCATACCGGGACAACATAGACAACGAGATAATGGGCTCCTCTTTAATGCATAAGCATTCAACAACAAATAATATTCTCATAAGAGATTGAGGATTAGTGTCCAAACTGAAACTTCCACCATGGTTCATGGCTTTAGTTAGCGGCCCAATGTTCTTCTCTAACAATATGCATACTCAAACCATTGATCATGATAAATCACCCTTACTTCAGACAAGACGAACATGCATAGCAACTCACATGATATTCAACAAAGGTAAAAGTTGATGGCGTCCCCAGAAACATGGTTACCGCTCAACAAGCAACTTATTAAGAAATAAGATACATAAGTACATATTCAATACCACAATAGTTTTTAAGCTATTTTCCCATGAGCTATATATTGCAAAGACGAAGAATGAAAGTTTAAAGGTAGCACTCAAGTAATTTACTTTGGAATTGCGGAGAAATACCATGTAGTAGGTAGGTATGGTGGACACAAATGGCATAGTTTTTCGCTCAAGGATTTTGGATGCACGAGAAGTATTCCCTCTCAGTACAAGGCTTAGGCTAGCAAGGTTGTTTGAAGCAAACACAAGTATGAACCGGTACAGCAAAACTTACATAAGAACATATTGCAAGCATTATAAGACTCTACATTGTCTTCCTTGTTGTTCAAACACCTCACCAGAAAATATCTAGACTCTAGAGAGACCAATCATGCAAACCAAATTTTAACAAGCTCTATGTAGTTCTTCATTAATGGGTGCAAAGTATATGATGCAAGAGCTTAAACATGATCTATATGAGCAAAAAAATTGCCAAGTATCAAATTATTCAAGACATTAT